>NC_056750.1:804023981-804288981 GCF_019279795.1 Protopterus annectens | reverse complement strand
AAGTGAAAATGTCTGATTTGATGTGTGTGTGTGTATGTATATATATATATATATAAAGTAGGGAGCTATTGTAGCAAAAATGTATTATTTGTAGGAAAGAACAGTAAGGTAGTTTAATGATACTGTAAGAGGAAATAGAAAGTGAAATGTGATAAGAAAAGATTGGAAGCAGAAGGGGGAAGGTATTTAAAGGAGAAGTAAAAAAGAAAGGTAGTTGAAAAGGTAGTTAAAGGTAGGTTAAGTTAAAGTGAGAGTATATAAGTATATAATAAGTGAAATTAGATCCATGGTTTGCTAAAAAATTCTGTTATGGCACATCCAAATAAGAGAAAAATGGCAGTTGCTCTGATATTTGTGGGAAGATCATTCCAGGCTTTGGCGATGGAGTAAGTAGAGGCATTTTCCTGTATTTTTCTTGGGTTAGTGTACTAATAGAAGTTGTTTGTCTTTGGATCTTGGAGATCTAGTGGGGAGATAGAGAGAAGAGAAGTTAGAGCAGAGCAGGCAGTGGGCTTACAGATAATGTTGGTGGCTAGTTAAGAGTTCTATGAAGTTAAGGCGTAGTAGCTTGAGCCATCGTAGAGCTTGAAGTGAAATGCAGTGGTGAGTAGAGTAGGTAGTCTGTAGCAAGTTTTGCTATGTTGTTATAGCAGGCCTCAAGTTTTGATAAGGAGGAGGAGGTCTGGAGATTAGTAAGGATATTGGCACCATGCAAGAGGGAAGGTAATAGGTAGGTGTTAGCAAGAATGATTCTATTAGACTGATTAAGAAAACATGAATGCCTGCAGAGCATGCCTGGTTTCTGGTGAGTTTTATTTATTTATTTTTTGTTGCTTAGGATATAAAAGTCAAATTTCAGGTTTTCATCAGTGATTACACCCAGCAGCTGGTGTGTGGCACTGCTTCAATTAAAGTGTTGTTTGTGGAATACATTTTAAAATTTGATTTGATGTTTGAGCTTTAGGGAAAAAAGTGAAAGTTTTGTTTTGTTGGGCCTGAGTAATAGTTGGGAGTCGTTTAACTAGAGTTCAATGGATGAAAAAGCTTCTTGGGTGCACTGTTACTTGCTGAGCAGTTTATGGTGGAGTCATCAGCATATTGAATTAAAGTAGCTTGATGGGAAACTAAGTGAAGGTTGTTTATGAAGATGTTTAGAAGTAGCGGGCCAAGGAGGGAGCCTTGGGGTACTTCAGTGATGATTGGAAGGAAGGGAGCCTTGCCACTTTACTGACTGCTGTCTATCCAACAGGTAACTTTTAAACCATGTCAGGGTGGAGGATGTGAGGCTTAGTAAGGAAAGTGGATATAAGAGCTTAGTGTGAGAAACTATGCCAAAAGCTTTAGAGAGATCTAAAAACAGTGCAGATACAAGATGACCAGAATCTGTAGCATAGCTTATGATGTCCATGAAGGATCGGCGGCATCGGCCTGAAACCATGCTGGGTTGGAGACAGTAGTTTTTAGTGGAGAAGGCAATTAATGAGTTGTATATGGATATATTTTTCAGTTATTTTAGACAGTGGTGATAAGATTTCAAAGGGGGGATAGTTAGATCAGAGGAATTACCCCCTTTGTGTAGAGGGATAATGAAAGACTTCTTCCGAATGCCTGGGAGGTATGATTCTGTGATTGGTCCGTTTATAAGACTACTGACTGGGTAGGCTTTGGACTCAGCAGCAAGCCTGAGGTATTGAGCAGGAAGATTATCTGCTGAATTGAAAGTAGAGTTGAGTTTTAGAAGAAGTTTTTTTTATAAAGTTGGTAGAGATTGGGTTACATGAAAAGGTATGAGCAGAAGCAATAGGGCAGTGAATAACATTAGTACTACTTGTACTTGGCTGAGAATTGTTGTAGGCAGAGGATTGATTTACTGAAAGTTTTACTGAAGGTGAAAGTTGAGTATTTTTTGACAGTAGGTTAGAAATAATGTCTATGAAGTGGGAGTTAAAGTAGGAGGCAATTTTGAAGGGAGATTTGTCTGGGAGAGTGTTAGGATTTTGTTTTGTGCCTGGTTTAAGAAGTGAGTTGATGACCAGAATGTTTTTGGGTTGTGTAAGTTATTAGATTGCTGATATGTATAATACTGTTTATCAGAAATGATGATTTTGACTTTATTATGGAGTTGCTTGTAATGCTGTACATTGTTTTGGGTTTTATTTTTTAGCCATTCATTCCATGCTTTATTTCTTAGGGACACTGGTTGCTTGGTGGCGGCTGACAGCCATGGGGCCTGATTAATTTTGATTATTTTCATCTGAGTAGGAGCTAAACTGTTAAGAATGCTAAAAAATACAGTATTAAAGTTATTTACAGCTTCATCAGGAGGAAGAATTTTTAGCATAGTCCAGTTGGTAGATTTTAGTATGTGTGGAAAGGACCCTAGATTAAATTTTGTTAGGTACCGAACTGATTTATCAAAATGCTTTTTAGGAGAATGTTTGGATATTCTGATGGCAAAGGAGGGGGTAGATGGTCATGTAGTGTGTTGAGAAAGATGCTGGTTTGTGTAAATTTGTTTGTGTCAGATGCTATGATCCAATCCAGTATGGATCCTTGTTTATTATATATATGTCATACCTTGTGAGAGATTGTACAAGTTGTGAAGAAATTGAAAAGGTTTATAGAGGTAGAGGCTAATGTAAGAGTTATCCAATTTGTTAACATCACCAAGAATAATTGTCTCATAGGGGATATTTCCTGTGATCCAAGATGGAATGTTTTCAAGTATGGGGATGTTCTGTGATGGGGGAATCTAAATGACAACTATGCATAGGTTTTTTGAGTTGTTTATTTTTAGGATGCTAATGAGTTGTTCAGCATTTTCAAATTTAGGGATGGGGTCTAAGTAGTTTGTAACTGTTGTAAAATAATTTTATAGTAAATAATTTTAAAATTTTAATATGTTTTTAACATTAAATTAACAAAGATATATATAAAAATATGCGGTGGTGGTGCTGTGGTAGCGTTGTCGCCTCGCAGAAAGACGTCCTGTTCGATTCTCAGCTAAAGTGTCTTCTGTGTGGAGACATGCGTGAATGGGCGTACCTTCACTGAAGGTTGTATGTCACAGCTGGCAACTCGGTACGAAAAATCTACTGCCAATCATTAGCGGACCGGAGTTCCGCTGTGGTGACCCCTAACCGGGAAAAGCCGAAAGATACAACAACATTTAAAAATATATATTAAATTCATATTTTTTATATCAAGTGTTTTAAACATGGTGTTTTTAATCTTGTAAGTGTTCTTTGTGATATGTAATACTGATATCTGGTTGTCATTTAATTAAGTTATTGTATACAAGATATTTTTCCTTTAATCATGAGTAATTTGATGCATTAACAGTTTTGATTGGCTAATTGATTGTTTAAGCTTATATATAAGGGTTGCTGTGGCAGCTGTCTTTATCTAATTAAGTCTGGGAGGTGCTCGGACGAAAACGCATGAGTTTGCTTTGTGGAGTGTTTATTTTACAAGTTGTCCTGCTTTGCCTGAATAAATCACTGTTTTACTACTCCAGTTCCAGTTTTCTGCTTCTTTGTTGTAAAATAATGCATTTCCACCAGCTTTTAATGTAGTCTATCTAGTCTAAGTTATATCCTGGAGGGAGCACTTTAATATATTTTACATTAGATTTTAGCCAAGTCTCTGAGGCAGCTAAGAAGTCTGGAGTGTGTAGTGCAACCCAGGCATGAAAGTCTGAGATCTTGTTACAAATGCTGTGAATGTTAAGGGTAATACTTTTAAGATTTTTGCTTTGGGATGAGTTTGCAGGGGTAGGGGATGGGCCTGGAATAGGGAAGGACCAGGGGTAGGGGATGGGCCTGGCATAGGGGAAGGACCAGGGGTAAGGGATGGACTTGGATTAGGGAAAGGACCAGGGGTAAGGGTGGGCCTGGGTTAGGGGAAGAACCAGGAGTAGGGGGTGGGCCTGGGTTAGGGTAAAAATCACCAGAGAGGGAAATGAAAAATAGGTGAGTATTTTGAGTGAAAGAGGAGATTGTTTCAGGTAATATTGAGACTTAGTTTGGATTTGTCTTTTAAAAGTTTAATTTTAGGAGAGGTTATGTGTTTTAGAGAGACCTGGTGTTATAAGAGAGAAACTGTTAGTATTATCAGGGAGTAATACTATCTGATGTTATAGAAGTGATGTGGGTATTTGTAGTAGATGGTATGGTAGGATGCTAGTTGAAGGAGGAGAAGGAAATTTAGAAAAATGGAAATAATGAGTGTTTGTGGTAGGGGATATGGTGTTGGCTTGTATGTTATATAGTGGAGAATTTGGCAAAATTGGTTATTCCTGAGAAGGTGAGTAATTTAACGGTTAAAGAAAGAGATTAAGGTAGATATTATACTATGAATATAATGTGAAAGCAGGAGATGTAGTTTGATTCTATGGGAATATGCTTGATATATGGTGGAGGGGGATTAATGATATTTAGTACTTGAATAGTATTAATTGGTTAAAATGGAAGTAGGAGCATGGGGGTATAAAGCTAGGAGTACTGAGGGTGGGTGAGATTTGGGGGTAGAGTAGGGAAGTGTAGTGAGCCCGAGTAGAGCAGGGAAGAATCCACTAGGAACTGCAAGTCCAGCTGGAGAAGAAACAATCAGTAAGGAAATAGCTGATGTCCTTTTATAGTAGTACGAGTGTGTAATGTTTTAGAGTACATGGGGAGCGAAGATAAGTGCCAAAATGTTCAGACCACGGAAGATACAAACAGAAAAAGGAGTGTTAATGGTAGAATAAAATTGTGGGGAAAAGGAACTAGTATTATGGGAACTACAGGGGGTGAAAATAGCATAATGCTAGAGAAATAATGCAGACAGAAAAACTGAAAATACAGTTAACATTAAACAGAACAGGAAAAATAAAAGTGGAGATTATGTATAAATAAGGAAAAATGGAGAATAATAATTGGTAACTAGTGTGTCCTGGTGATAAGCAGGAGAAGCCAAAATTAAAGATATCAAAAATAGTGAGGATTATACAGAAAAATCCATAAAACATACATGAGCGAGTTGCAGGTGGTTAAGGAAGCAAAAGGCCGACTTTGGATAAAGTCTTTTATCATTCAGGTGATAACTAGTGCTGCAGTTGTGGAGGGTGGTGGAGGCAAGTCTTATTCCTTAAATCTGCACCCGCACATCACCTTGGACATTAGAGGTCTAGTAAAATAATCAGGACGGTTGTTTCAGAAGGATTTTACCTATAGACCAACAATTATTCTAAAACATGTTTAGGAGACCATAATAATACTGCAGTAAAGTATGTAGAATAACTTAAAACGCAAAATCCTGGGAGTAAGAAATTGTCAAAGCTTGAAGAACAAGACAAGACAGGATGTATCTTTGCATTGCTGACCCCCCCCCCCAAAAAAAAAAAATGATTTTGTGCTTTCTTATACAATATGTGAATCTTCTGGACACTTGGAGGTTTTAAGTGGTGCTTCTTATAGCTCTAAATGAAACAGCTTGTGGTGTTTGAGAATATTTACTTAACTGAGCTCTGACTGAGATGGATTTTTCCATATTAGTTTGCCAGAAGTGTGTATTCAAGCGCATCTTTTTAGACCAGCATAGTCAAAGGGGGTTAGCCACTTAAGTAAAAAAAAAAAAAATGGCCAGAAATATTCAGGGAAAATTTGTTCAGACAGATATCAAAACATCTGGCATTGTAGTGCTATTTTCAGTGTTTTAAAAATGTTGCTTTCTTAGGGAGCTTCTGATGTGGTTTGAATTGTGAACTGCACTAACGGCAGTTTTATCTATTCAAATAACTTTTGGCATGCAGGTGAAGTTTGCAAAGGAAGCTGGGTCTGACAAGCAGAGTGTAGGCTCGTGTGACTCTGCCACTCCATCACCTGTGCCAGTTGTGGAGACACTTTTGGTGGAACCTGGAATGACTGCTCCCAGTGCTTTGCCTCCTAAACCAGGGTAAGTTCCAGGAGATGTGCAGGTAACTGGTCATATACTTTGTGTTAATTAATGACATCGAGTTTTATATATTGATGCTCATTACTGAATAGAGTAGTTGTTTGTTTTCAGAGTTTATGGCATAAGCTAGATGTCCTGAGATCACTGTTGCAGTATTCCAAATGGGTTTTCATTACTGATATCCGTGTGGCATACCAAAGCTTAACCTTTCCTGGATAGTAAGTCGGTATTACTTCAGCTTGCCAGCATGGCAGTATATAGGCAGACATAAAATTGTAGGTCCTCAGGCTATATCTCACCACCAGCCTGAAAACAGGTCTTGCACCCGTCAGACTGATCTTTGTATGTTCTTTGGTACTGTAGCTGCTAAGACAAGTTCCCCATTGGGGAGCCTTCCTTTACTTACACAAATTGTTTTGTCATATCTGTGTTAGTTATTAGCTAGGATGGGTAAGTGTAATTGCGGTAGATAAATTCCCTATAAAGCCACCATACACAGTGTCTGTTCTCCCATGTCATGGAACATCGCTACAGGGCCTGCTTCATTTGCAAATCCTTTGTGCTTGAGACTTTGCAGTCCTATTTGTCTGTGCTCAGTACTTTTTAGATACCAAACATCTTAAGCATTTGGCTCGCTCCAAGATGATGTATTCCACCTACCCAGATGTAGCTTCATCCCTCAACACTTGGTCTGCTCAGTTTGATTCCAGCGCACCCGCTGATGTTACAAAACCCACAGTGCATCTGAGTCTACCTTTGATGCCCTCTGCCGTGACCCCACCCAAGGCCAGTATGTTGTCAGAAGGTCGTACAACTGAAAGAAACTGCTGAAAAGGGGAGCCATAACTAGTCATTTTGGAGGGACCAGAGTCAGGGCAAAGATTCTAGAAACATTGTGAGGTATGTCAGGGATCTGAGATGTTCTGCTTGGTTCAAGCGGATTTCACACCTAAACAAAAAAAGATAAAACATGTCCCTTCACCCCTTCCTTGTAGAGAGGAGGAGTGGATGGACTTCTATCAAGGTCTACTCATGGCGATTATGGCTCTAAAACCACCTTCTTTATTAGCTCCCCCCCCTCCTTCTCAGAAAATTACTGTGGAATCGTTGTCTGCTGAAGCGGAAGATGCCTGTGACTCTGACCATTCTGTGGCTTAATCCTTTCAAGTCCACTCCCCTGTGGAAGAGGCTTTTTGGAAGACTATTTTAAACATGATGAAACATTTTGAGTGGGAGTTTAGACAAATTTTCAGAGGTTTGGAAAAGTTACTACAGTCTCTTGGAAATTGGTATTCTTGCCCCTTCACCTGTCCCTCCAGTCCTGGAGGCCTTTTTGGATGCCTTCCAGTGTACCTCTACAGCTCCAGATTTACAGCTTCATGCTCCCAAAAAGCCAGACGGGTTCTACAGAGTTCCAGATGAGTGTAATTTCCTGTACAAGAACCCAAAGCAGACCCATCTGCAGTGTTTATATCCTCAAACAAGCCTTCTAAATTGTTACTCAGTGCTACTGCTCTCCCTTGAGATAAGGACAAATAGGGCTGTGGATAGCTGGAGAAAGAAGGTGTATACTTCCTTTACTCTGGCTTTCAGGGCTTTTAACTACCAGACCAGATGACCAAATATTTTTTGTCCATCCTCAACACTTTGAACAAGATATCATTGGATTCCCAGGGCTCAGAGTCCAAACAACAAATTTTGTCTCTGGCTAATCAAGTCATTCAGGTGGCCAGACAAGAGTATAAAATGTAGTTATGATGATGTGTGGAGACCTCTTCCAGAGCAGTTGCCACTGCCACTGTTATCTGTGGGTGTGTATAATTGTGCAACCCACCTTTGCCAGTGGATTTCAAAGCCAAGCTCCTTGACTTACCCTTAGTCAAGAATATTTTGTTCAGCCCGCAGGCAGACAACCTATTTAAAGCCTTATAGCAAAAGTATGGAAGATTGTAGACAGATTCTGCTTACATTTATAGCCAGATACCAGAAGAACTACCCTGTCAAGCCCACCCCCTTTATTAGAAGTATCCAGACCAATTCTGAAATGCAAGAAGGCATCCAGGAAGAAATTTCTAGAGAAACATCAGAATGACCCCAGATATGGGAGGCCTCTCCCCTGAATAGTCATAGGGATTATCACCCAAGACCCTCATGAATGGACACTAAACATGCAGATCTTCCAGGACATTCTGCACAGGTGGAGAACACCTCCTATAGTTATTTGCCACAAAGAACAACAGGCAAGACCTCTGTCTTGCAGCTGGAATCCTTTCACCTCTGCCCAGAAAACAGATGCTGTCTCCTTTCAGTGGATATGGACGTTTCTTTATGCTTTCCCTACATTCCTATTCATTATAACAGTATTACTAAAGGCCCAGAAAGAAGAAAACCAGAATCTTACTGGGAACTCCATTTTGGCCAGGGCAACATTTGTTCTCCCTTCTCTGTCCTCTGGCTGCGGCACTCACCACAGGTGGCCACACAGGGTGAATCTCATCACACAGCAGAAGGGATCATTGTTTCATCTGAACCTGTTATCCCTAAACCTAAGCCTATGGATGATATGGTTCTGATCCCTTTTAAGTATCAATTTCAGTGGACATACTGCAGGTTCTCAAGGAAGCATGGAGACCCACCACCTAAAAATCTTACACAACCAAATGGAAAAGCTTTTCCTTCTAGTGTCATAAAAAGTCAGGACCCCCCAAAAATCTGAGATTCCTCTTTTCCAAAAGTACTTGTGTGAACTTCTTGAATACAAATCTGGCATACTCCTCAATCAAAGCCCACCTGTCAGCCATTTCTGCTTGTCTGCCTCTCAGACCAGCTGTTGTGTCCAAGCCTGAGGTCAAACGATTTCTAAAAGGGGTACTGCACCTAAGACCCCCAAGGAAGCCCACGCCCCCTTCTTGGGTCCGTACTGGAAAAGCTCACTCTTGACACCATTTGAACCAGCAGCTTCAACAAATCTCAAGTTCTGCACCTGGAAAAGTGTCCTACTACTAGCCCTCACTTCTGCTAGGAGAGTCTCGGAACTTTAGGCATCACAATCGTTCCACCCTTTCTACGATTTCACAAGGACAGGGTGTCCCTAAGGGTTAACTCCTCCTTTGTGCCTAAGGCAGTGAACATGTCCCTCAATCAGGCCATCAACCTGCCTCCTTTCTTTCCCAACCCACAAAGCAGGGGGAAAGACTTTTGCACTTCCTAGATATACACAGCTGAGATTTTATTTGGATGAAACTAAATCTGTTCATAAGTCAGAGCTGTTTGTTTTATTCATGACTCCAAACTGGGCCTGGCAGTATCTAAACAAAGCATTGTAAGCTGCATCTCCAAGTCCATCTCCTTGGTTACTCACATCATGGCAAAGCCTTGCCTACCTGCCCTCAAGCTCACTATACTAGGACAGTGCCATCCTTGGGGGGGGCTTCTACAAAGGGGTTTATGCCAGAGTAATGCTGGAAGCAGCCACTTAGTCTTCCATACACACTTCAACTTAACATTACAGAATTGATGCCTTTACAAGACCCAGAGCTGCCTTTGCTCAGTCAGTTCTCTCTGGACTCTTGAACTCTGTCCAGTAATCAGACTCTATTCTTCTGCTTTCAGCGATCTCTGTCCGGACATAGTACAGTTGTGCAAGAACTTACCATAACAGTACATGTCCTGCTGATCACTTTTACAGTATTGCTTCCCACCTTTCTTCCCCCTTTTGCATACTCTGTTTCCCTTTTGCTGCCCTGTCAACAGGACTTTAGGACCAAGAAGGGGCTTCTCTCCACCCACTGCTTGGCCACTTCTAGCTGACCAGTCTCTCAAAGGTCTTCAGGCTGCTGGTTTTGAGATAGCCTGAGAATCTACACTCTTAAAAATGCTTATGTGCACCTATGCTTGTAAGTTGAGATAATATTTTGGGTGTACGGTTCAGGGAAGGTTAAGCTTTGGTACCCTGGCCAGATGTCAGCTGTGAAAACAACTGTTTGGAATACTGGAATACTGCAATAGTGATCAATAGGACATCTGCTCTTATGGTCAGTTCTTACACAGCCATACTATCCTACTGTTACTACTTTTTTGCATAATACTTGGCATTCAGGAAGGAAAGTAAATTCATAGTCAGAGGTGCGATTTCTGCATGCATTGCTTTTGAACTGTGAAGTATGAGTTCTGGAATGCACTCTTGGAGCAGGAATTGAATAACTTGTAAAAGTAACCTTTTCCCAAAGAAAGGAATAAGGATGTTTGATGCACTGCCCTTGGGGAACTGAGGCTGTACAGAAATTAAAATCTCATTTTTGAGGCGTTATTGCAGGTTGTCTAAATATGGGAAATGAGCAAGAGGGTTAAGGGAAAGGGATGGTTTTCTGTTTCGTAGTTTTAACAGCCTAAGCAATTACTGCAGTGTTACTTGACACACTTCTGAAGCCGTCTCATACTGCTTCTTGGCTAAATGGTAGAAATGCTAGTGGGCTAGCAAGGAGGTACCTTTTTAATCCCAAATGAATCATGTCAGGATGAAGAGCAGCATTGTTTAAAAGGCAGGCCAGATAGTAGTGAGCATAAGTACTAGAGGTAATGGTGGCATGCACCGTCTGTGGGGGGGATGATGATGGCACGCACCATCTGTGTGTGGGGGCGATGATGGCATGCACCGTTTGTGGGGGGATGATGGTGGCACGCACTATTTGCAGGAGTGACTGGAGTGATTGGCCACTAGGAGGCACAGATGAAAAAAATAACTGTACCCTGTACAGTTGCAAAACATTTCTAAATTATGGCTAGCAAGTCCATTATAATTTCAGTGCATGTCTATCTAGCATTTCAGGATTATCCTGGATATGAATGAAATGGATGCACTACTTTAAGAAACCATTTCATAGACTGGATACTGTACTTGAAGTTATGGAGGGTTAATTTTAAATGTTTGACTCTATGTAGCTGGAGGAGGAGGACAGCAATCTTTCCAATTATTTTATCAGTTTGATACACTCTGATTGATGGCATTGTAGCAGTGATCGACAAAACTGAAAGACAGTCTTGTCAGGTGGGAGATGTGTGCATCTTTACTTGTCGTATTTGTGACAGCTATCTTTTGTAGCTGTTTTGCTAACTTCTTGGCATAGAAAGATATCTGTGTTATCTAATGACCTTAGCACTGGAGCATTTGGTCAGAGAGAGGAAGAACAGATCGATGAAGTGAAGCCTACTTGCCATTCATGGGGACTGGGGGTTAAGGAGCACACGCATCCAGAGTTTGGAGTCCATGTTAAATCCCTGGTGGATATGAGGTATTATGGGAACCACCACAGCAAGCTTGAGGCACTTGCAGACACCTCATACACTGCTCATCATTCTTTGGGAAGTTGTGGACATCTCCCCCAGTTTTTACTTTTTTTTTTTCATATGCACAGTTTTGTCAGGAGTAGCGCTTTCTGCTGCTATGGTTGCATCTTTACTAATGGGTCTTGGCTGCATTCTCACAGCCAGGTTTTGAATGTGTACAAGGTGTGCCTCTTAGTTTACAAATCCTGCTGTAGAGCACCAGTCCAGTTGCTTATTTGCACTTTAATGAAATTAATGCAGTCTGTTCCTTCCAGTTTCTTTGGTACAGCACAAAATCTCCTCTCAGGTATTCGATGTGTGGGTCTGTCCTTCTGCCTGTTTGTGAAACTAGGGGCATACATTGTTAAATGTTTGAAGTAGAATGCTTTAAGCTTCAGTATGTATTAAGTGTTAAGTCACCATGAATATGATTTGTGTATGTTTTAAGGTATGGTTTTTTGAATAGTGATTAAATGTCTTAATTGATTCTTAATTGTTTTTAATTGTTTAATAAGGTGGAGATTAGTTAACTTTATAGGTGCTGAAAAGGTTAAAATGAGATGGCTAGCTTGTGTCTACAATGGTCTGATGAAGCAATGTCTACATTGTAAAAGCACTCGCCTTGTTTTGTTTTATATGTAATTAAAGATTGTGTTCTACCCTGGAAAGTGTTTTGGTTTCACCCTTCGTTTTTATTGATTTATGTTTGAAAGATGTTTAAATTATTAGGTGCAAAATGCGTTTGCCATTAATGACATAATCGCTCATATTGACCATTTTACCATACCTACTCAAACTTTGTTTCGTTTCTTGCAGAGAACCTTTAGTACGTGTCAAGTCAAACTCTTTAAGTGACCAGATTGCGGTAAGACTACAAGTTTTATTTTGGGGGTTCTGATAAGAGGTGAGAAGATGACTTGAAGTTTGACGAAGAGAGGAAGTACCACCACATTTTTTGATTACATGCATTTAACCTGTTCACTTTATTCCTGGCTAACTTGTTCCTGTTATTAGCAAGATGGATGCTAGTAACCATTCTTATCATCCATGTGTTTTAGCTGATGAGCTACTTGAAACCAGTAGATATCCGTAGTCTGCACTTTCCTTGTGCTTGTTAGTGGTACCTTTAATGTCACCTGTAGCATCCCGTGATGGAGCTGTGTGCGTACTTGAGACTGCATCATTTTCAACTTTCCTCTTATGATGTAGCACCATTTGTTCCCCGGTTTTCTGTTTATTGGATTGTTTGAATATGCAACCATGTGCATGATACACCTCTGCATGTGGTAGTTGAGGAGGATGACACCTTTATGGCTCCTTTTCAGAAAAGTTATGTAGCACTTTGACGGTCTTCAATAGTCCATGTTATGTTTTGCCTGGACTCTGAGCCCTTGTATTGTGCAGTGTAGACTTTTTGGAAGCAAAGGGGATGATTCTTAATGGGATGATTAACCCCTACAGATTTTTTCGAGGCTTGAAATCTCTTTTAAAGAGACCCCCTTTGTTATTGGAGTGTACCTGTGGAAAGTAGATGTTCTTCGTGTTTCACTGTTGCAGTCATCACATTTGGGTTATCCCTGCCAGGGTAGCCCTCAGTCGGCCCGAATACCAGAGGCTTAGTATTTCTGCGTTGGTTGCTGTTGCTTCAGGACTGATGTCAGGTAGTCAGTAGTAAGGTAGCCGACGCCATTACATCAGTCTTGCTGAGGAGGCCAAAGCAGAAGCAGTTCGCACGAGTGCTGGTCGGCTGCTTTTTCTGAATTGAAGCTGAAGTCTTCTAAAGCTATGTACCCCATTGGGGATTCTTTTTTGTTATAACCAATGTCAGAAAAAGTTAACATTTTCTCGCCTGTGGAAAGCAAATACCACACCGAGACTTTCATTCTTACTGCATCACTTGCCTAGGCCCAGAACGCAACGTCCCTTCGCTGTTGCTTTGTTCAACACCAGAACTATACGTTGTCGGGCCCTTATTGTAGCTAAATATTTTCGCTCAGGGTCCTAGAATTCCGATATGTCTTCAGTAAGCCATTCAACAGCAGATGATCTGAAAAAACGTAAGGATAAAGACAGAGACAGACCACACAGGTCCAAACCTACCGACGATGCTTCCATTAAGCTAGTCGTCAGTTCTCCGGTCCTCAGTGAGGCACTTTTGCAGCTCCTGATGCCTGCTTCTGTGGATTCGCAGGCCACTACTAAGACCCTTTTGGAGTCCAGTATGCCGCAAAACTCTTCATCGACTAAGGATCCTGCGGTTGTCTCTACCTTGGATGGGTCCAGAGCCGCTGAGCAGGCACCGGCTTCCGAGGAAGTACTTCACACTACCGATTCTCGACATAAACTGACATCTTTTTATGTCTACCGTTCTTTTAAAAACTACAGAGTTTCTAAGGCCCGGGGTACAAACCACACCCAAGAAACAGATGACCCAATCTCAGGCACCTGCTTCCTTGCCTGAGTCTCAAATGCTTAAAATGGCAGAAGGACCTTATAATGCTCATCAAGGGGAAACCAAGCTACCCCTTCCAAAAGAAAGAGATTTGTCCCCAGTAGTTTTATCTGAACAGGAGTCCGATGACTTTGTTGCATCTGAATATGAAGACATGCAACCCCTCTCTGCGTATGAGGATTCAGATGCAGAGGAATCCTTTCCTTCAGCTTCTCCACCCGAGGACTCTTCCTTTGGGAAAACCTTTCATACTTTAAGGGAGCATTTCCAGTGGGAATGTCAGGACTACCCTCAGTATAAAAAGAGATTCAGGAAATTCCTAGATCTTCCATAGCACAGACGCTTGGCCATTCCTTCTGTCCTTGAAGTTGTGGATGCTGTTTTTATGGAACCTAGTTTGACTCCTGACACCCTCCCTCCTGCTCCCAGGAAACCTGATAGGTATTAGAGTCCCCTGACTTACACAAATTTCTTTTCAAAAATCCTACTACTGATCCTGAGGTTATTTCTCAGGGGCCTAAAGGAGTTAAAGCAACTTCTGCTAAGAATCTCACCCCCTAAGACAGGGATTCCCGAGCATTAGACAAATGAGGTAAAAAAGTATACACCTCTGCTACTCTTGCTATTAGAGCACCAGATTGTCAGTTCCATATGCTAAAATTCCAGCAACATACCCTGGAAATCCTCAAACAGAAAATGTCATATTTTCCTGCTTGTGCAGAAAATAGAGTTACAAAAGTTAATGCACTCTCCAAGTCAAGTAACTAAGCACACCTTACACTGTGGATGTTCATCGTGTTTCACTGTTGCAGTCATTACACTTGGGTTATCCTGCTGGCAGGCTACCCGCAGTCGGCCTGAATTCCAAAGTCCTGGTCCAGCGTCGGTTGCTGTCGCCTCTTCCCTGACGTCAGTGCGCCAGGGGTATAAAAGATGCAGCCGACGCCATTTTCTTCAGTCTTTCTTGCCGCATGGTGTCCGAAGCAAAAGCAGTTCGCAAGTGCCGGTCGGCCGACTCCTGAGATTTTCGAAATTGAATTTCAGATCTAAAGTCTTCTATAAAGCTAAGTACCCCGTTGGGGAAACTTTTTTCTTGCTCCAGACCGATGTCAGAAAAAGTTAATAATTGTATTTCTTGTGGGAAGCAAATACCTCATAAGGGTTTTCATTCTTACTGTATTCCTTGCCTAGGCCCTGACCACGACGTTGCTAGTTGTCGGTTTTGTGCTAGATTTAACCAACGCATTATTAAGCGTCGGTACGATTTTGCTTTTCATTACTTTGGCCGAAGGTTTAACTATATAATGCCATCGGAACAACTGACCGGAATTCATAAAAAGCGCAAGGAGAAAGAAAAGGACAGGCATCCGAGGTCCAAAACAGACGAAGCCTCTTCTAGGCCAGTCGCCGGTGCTCAGTGAGGTGCTTTTGCAGCCCCTGACACCCGCTACCTCAGAGGCACAGGCCGCCTCCGACTCCCACGTGGAGACAACTAGGCCTCTGGATACTCAAGGTATTGGCCCTTTGGAAACTAATCCCTCAGATGGGTCCGGAGCCGCTGAGCAGGCATCAGCTTCTGAGGGTGTCTTCAGACCTACACAGCTTTATATCAAGCCTACTTCAGCATCCAAGACAAAGTCTAAAACAGTTAAGACAAGGAAACAAGTACTGCATTCTCCAGGACAGACTTCTATGCCTAAGAAACAGATGCTCAAAATGGCCGAAGACCTAATTACTTTGATCAGGGGTTCCCATCCCCCTCCTGATAAGAGGCCTAGGCAAGATACTGAATATGATTCCTCTGATCAGGTTTCCATTTCCTCTGACTCCTCTTCAGAATAGGGATACTCTATTCCTCCCTATGAGGATTCTGATGCTGAAGAATCTATTCCTTCAGCTTCTCCTCCTGAGGATTACTCATTTGGGGAAATCCTGCATACTATGAGGGAGCATTTCCACTGGGAGAGCCAAGATTATTCAGATTCTAAGAAAAGGCTTAGAGACTTTTTTCTACTACCTCAGCACAGACCCCTTGCAATTCCACCTGTTCTAGACATTGTAGATGATGTATTTTCAGAGTCCGGCCTGTCTCCTGACTCTCTACCTCCTGCACCTGTTAAGCCGGACAGATACTACAGGGTTGCAGATTCTCATAAATTTCTATATAAAAACCCTGCCGCTGATCCAGAAACTATTTCTTGGGGTCCCAAAGGGGTCAAGTCTGCTACTGCTAAAAACCCTGTCCCCTCAGATAGAGATTCTAGGGCACTGGACAGATGGGGGGAAAAAGTCTACACTTCTGCTACCTTGGCTGTAAGGGCTTTAAATTGCCAGTTTCATATGCTCAAATATCAGCAATACTTAATGTCTTTGTTAAAACAGAAAATGTTGACCAATTCTGAATGTTCTGAGAACAAAGAATTGCAGGATTTATTGCATGTGGCTGAACAAGTGAGAAAACATACTTTGCAATGTGGTTATGATTCACTGGAGGCCTCTTGTAGGGCCGCTGTAACAAGTTCTGTTATTAGAAGGCATGCTTGGTTAAAGGAACAGACTCTGCCTGACCATGTTAAAGCAAAATTATTGTATGCTCCATTACAGCATTATACTTTGTTTGGTGTTAAGGCAGAAGAGGTGTTGAAGAAAATGAAGGACAAAGCTAAATCTATGCAGACAGTGAAGGATTTCTTACAGGTACAGCCACCCAGATTTAGCAGGGACTGGCCTTCTAAGAATTGGCCCTTTCCTGTGTCAGACAGGCCACAAAGAGGCTGATACAGACACCCTAGAGGCAGGCAACAGCCCCAGGGCTCATACAGGCCCAAACAATGGGGTGCTTCTACCTCCAAAAGCGGAGAAGACAAATCACAGCCATATAGGAAACAGTCCCAATTACTTCCCACTACCAATGCCAAGCATTTCTCAATTGGCAGCACCCGTAGGGGGAAAGCTAGCACTTTTTTCACAAAATTGGCACATGATCACACAGGACAAATGGGTCCTAAACATAGTCTCTCAGGGCTACAGGTTCCACTTTCACACCCTTCCAAAGGCAAAAGGTATGCCAGACCTGCCACACAATCAATGGGCAGAGGCACAAAAACAAGTAACATCTCTTATGGACATGAGGGCCAGTCAGCCAGTGCCACAACAGGAACAGGGACAAGGATTTTACTCAAGACTTTTCATAGTACCAAGAAAGGACAAAGCATGGAGACCAATTCTGGACCTGTCTATTCTAAATACTGTTCTGGACGTACCAAAATTCAAAATGTTGACTCTACAACAGCTTCTGCCCATGCTGGGAAAGAAGGCTTGGCTTGTTAATTTGGACCTCAGAGGCATACCTGCATGTCCCAATCAGACAGACAATCTTGCAGAAGATACCTCAGATTCATAGCTGGCTCAATGCAATACCAATTCTCTGCACTGCCCTTTGGCTTATCTACTGCGCCCAGGGTCTTCCCAAAATGCCTGGCACCAGTAATTACATTTTGAAGACAAAGAGGAATTCAAATATATCCCTACTTGGATGACTGCCTTATTCAGGCAGAGACCAAAGACATTCTACTAAAGCATCTGGCATTTGTAAGAAGATTACTAATTTGCCTAGGGTACACAGTAAACGAAAAGAAATCAAAACTAGTACCCTCTCAAGAGATAATATTCCTGGGTGCAAGCTTAAATACAACTGCCCAGATGGCTTATCTCACGCCAGACAAACAAAGGCAATTGACTTCTTACTTCAAAAGCATGGCAGCAAAGACCCAGTTTTTGTACTGCAATAGTGTAGTGGTTAGAGTGTATGCTTTGCATGCAGCCATTCCTGGTTTGATCCCCACTGTTACCTATTATCTGCAAGAAAAATTCTGCAGACTCTGGGCTACATGGCCTCCTGCATTATGCTAATTCCATATGCAAGACTGCATATGAGGAAACTACAATGGTATCTAAAAAGTGTTTGGACTCAACATTGCCACAGCCTGGAAGCATTAATTTCACTCATTCCCTGCCTGCAACAGGAGTTTTGATGGTGGGTACAGGCCTGTCACCACAACAAGGGACAGCCATTCACTTTACCCACAGCCAGGCAAACACTGACAGATGCGTCAGATTATGCCTGGGGGGCACACATGGCAGGAAAATGTATTCAGGGCACATGGCCCCCAAGCCAAAGGCATCTTCACATCAATCAAAAAGAGATGCTAGCTGTACAAAATACCCTGACAGCCTTCAAGGACCTACTTCATCCAGGACAGCTGTTGATAAAGACTGACAACACCACAGTTATGTGGTACATAAACAAGCAGGGGGGCACACACTCCTATCCCCTCTGCAGACAAGCCATGATTTTGTGGAACACAGCATTGACCTACCAAGTACACCTGCAAGCACAATTCCTGATGGGAAAAACAAATGCTCTGGCAGACTAACTAAGCAGAAACCTCATGGATCCTCATGAGTGGAAACTAGATCCACAAATCTTCAGCATGATAACAAGGAAATGGGGATGCCCAGACATAGATCTCTTTGCCTCCCCTCACAACTGCCAACTTCAGAGATTCTGCACAAGGACTTATCACAAACAAGCATGGAAAGTGGATGCCTTGTCATTCAGCTGGAACAACCTTACAGTATATGCCTTTCCTCCACTGCTTCTCCTCCCAAAGGTACTCCTAAAGGTCAGACAAGAGAAGCCACAAATGATACCAATTGCCCCAGATTGGCCACACCAACACTGGTACCCAGTCCTAAGGAGCTTGTCTCAAGGCTCAGCCTGGACATTGCCTCAAATTCCTCATTTGTTGACCCAACAAAACAATCATATCCTGCACAGCCAACTCAGAACCTTAAATCTAGTTGCATGGCGGATAGTGTAACCATTCAGAATGTACCTCTCTCTCAAGCGGTTATGGAAGTTATTTTGGAAGCCAGGAGGCCCAGCACCAGGAAATCTTATGCAGAAAAATGGAAGAGATTCTGTGCATGGAACCAGGCACAAGGAATTGACATGCTTGCACCAGATATTCCTCAGATTTTGCAATATCTAACTGTGATGCTGGACAAAGGCCTATCCTTCTCATCAAGTAAGATTGATGCCTCTGCCATTTCAGCTCATTACAATACAGAACCACCAATTTTTTCACATCCATTGCTTAGGCAGTTCCTCAGGGGGGCCAAAAACATAAGACCTCCAAGGAGAGCACCAATACCTGCATGGGACCTCAATTTTGTCTTGGAAAAACTCACACTGCCTCCTTTTGAGCCGGCCAATACAGCTGAGATAAAATTCTTATCATGGAAAACAGCTCTTCTCCTAGCAATAACTTCAGCAAGAAGAGTCTGAGTTACAGGCATTAATGGCTGTGGAACCTTTTATTATCTTCCATCCGGACAGGGTTTCTCTAAGGACAAACCCAACATTTATGCCTAAGGTAGTGTCCAGTGTGGCTCTTAAACCATTCATTTGCCTACTTTTTATCCAAACCCACAGAATAAAGGGGAGACTTCTGCATTCTTTGGACATATACAGACAGCTACGCTTCTACTTGGACAAAACTAAAGTTTTCAGAAAGACTGAGCAGCTTTTAGTGGCATATGCTGCAGGATCACAAGGAAAGGCTATCTCAAAGCAGACTATTTCAAAATGGATAGGTCACTGCATTCGTTTCTGCTATTCACAACATGGCAAATCAGTGCCTAAGGGCATTAGACCACATTCTACCAGGGCAGCAGCCACCTCAGCAGCCTTCCTCAGAGGAGTACCAACCAAGGATATTTTGGAGGCTGCAACTTGGACTTCAGTGCACACTTTTACCAAGCACTACAACTTACCTCTTTACTCTAAATCCAGAGCAGGCTTTGCCATTGCAGTTCTGCAGGGCCTTATAGCCACTCCTAATGCTATTTAGACCCAGCCGCCCTACCTAAGCTTTGGGATTCAACCCAAGTGTAATGACTGCAACAGTGAAACACGAACATAGTACAGTTGTGTACCTACCATAAATGTAGATGTTAGAGTGTATTCACTGTTGCAGTCCGGGTTACCCTCCCACCATACCCCCCCTTCTTTGCTGGGACTTCTCTGTACTTCTCTATCCTATACAACCTTTGTGGTGTATTTGCTTGTAGATGAAGGTATTGTGTATGTTGGTGCATGCTTTGTTAGCAATGTTTTTATAGCCTACCCTTTTGGGGGCACCTGACATCTGGGGCAAGAAAAACTAAAGAAAATGGCGTTGGCTGCATCTTTTATACCCCTGGCGCTCTGACATCAGGGAAGAGGCGACAACAACCGATGCCAGACCAGGACTTTGGAATTCAGGCCGACTGCGGGTAGCCTGCTAGCAGGATAACCCAAGTGTAATGACTGCAACAGTGAATACACTCGAGCATCTACATTTATGGTAGGTACACAACTGTACTTTTTGATGCCCTAGAAGCATCTTGCAGGGCAGCAGTCACCAGTTCTGTCCTTAGAAGGCATTTTTTGCTTAAGGAGCAGCCCTTGCCGACCATGCCAAATCTAAATTATTGGATGCACCCTTGCACAATGACTATTTATTTGGCACCAAGGCAGAGAAGGTCTTAAAAAATAAGAAAATGCTAAATTATGCAGACAGTTGAGGATTTCCTACAGGTCCAGCCACCCAGGTCCAGTAGGCATTGCCCCTCCAAACATTGGTCCTTTCCTGCTCCCTCCAGGTCATTTCAGCCCAGACCCTGGGGAAGCAGACCCCAAGACAGCAGCTACAGGGAATGCAGAGATCAAAGCAATGGAGTTCCTCCACTTCTCAATCAGGGAGTGCAAAGCCACCCCCTCATGGTAAGAACTCACAATGACTCTCCACTTCCCCCTCCCTGTGCCCACCTGCACTTGCCCCTAGGTGGAAAACTCTCCTTCCATGCAAGCACCTGGGCCACCATTACCACCGACCACTGGGTCCTCAACATAGTGTCCCAGGGATACATATTTTCTTTCCACACACTCCCAACCCCAAAAGGGTTCCCGGATCTTCCTCCAAACCAGTGGGCAGACGCGAAAAAGTAAGTCCTTTCCCTGCTCTCTATGAGGGCAATAGAGCACGTTCATGCAGAACAGATAGGCCAAGGTTTCTACTCCAGACTTTTTCCAGTTTCCAGAAAAGAGGGCACCTGGCACCCCATCCTAGATCTGTCCGTTCTAAGTACATTCCTGGAGATACCAAAATTCAAAATGCACACCCTCCAGCAACTTCTACCTATGCTCTCCAAGAATGCATGGCTAGCCACCCTAGACCTAAAAGAGGCCTACCTCCATATCCCAATCAGGGAATCATGCAAGAAATATCTATGTTTTAGGGCAGGATCTCTGCACTTTCAGATGTTCATGTTTCACTGTTGCAGCCATCACACTTGGGTTATCTGCCTGCAGGTAGCCCTCAGTCGGCCCGAATACCAAAGACTTAGTATTTCTGCATCGTTTGCTGTCACTCCAGGTCTGACGTCAGGTCGTCAGGGGTATAAAAACAGGCAGCCGATACCATTACAATGTAAGGATAAAGACAGAGACAGACTGCACAGGTCCAAAACTGCCGACAACGCTTCCGTACCAGTTCGCTGGTACTCAGTCAGTTGCGTTTGCAGCCCCTGATGCCCACTTCAGTGGATTTGCAGACCTCTACTGAGACTAGTTTGGAGTCCAGTATGCCTTGTGACTCTTATTCGACTACAGAACCTGCGGTTGTCTCTAACTTGGATGGGTCTGGAGCCACTGAGCAGGCACCAGCTTCTGAGGAAGATGTTCTTCGTGTTTCACTGTTGCAGTCATCACACTTGGGTTATCTGCCTGCAGGTAGCCCTCATTCAGCCCGAATACCAGAGTCTTGGGATTTCTACGTCGGATGCTGTTGCCTCTTCCATGATGTCAGGGGTGTAAAACATGCAGCCGACGCCATTACATCAGCTTTTCTTGCTGTGTGGGAGCCCGAAGCAGAAGCAGTTCACAAAGTGCTGGTCGGCCGCAACCTGAAATTTTCGTTTTTCGAGCTTCAAGCCTCAAGTCTTCTAAAGCTAAGTACCCCATTGGGGATCCTTTTTTCTTACTCTAACTGATGTCAGAAAAAGTTAATAGTTGTCTTGCCTGTGGAAAGCAAATATCTCACAGAGATTTTCATTCTTACTGCATAGGCCCAGACCACGACGTTCCTCGCTCTCGGTGTTTTCCCTTAACGCCCGATCTATTAATCGTCTGGATATCTTTGTTGCTAAATTCTTTCGCGCTCGTTTTCTGTATTCTGAAATGGCTTCGATAAGACATCCGACTACTGATCTTCCAAAAAAACGTAAAGATAAAGACAGAGGCAGACCGCATAGGTCTGTACTCAGTGAGGTGTCCTTGCAGCCCCTGATACCCGCTTCTGCAGATTCACAGGCCTCTGCTGAGACCCTTTCGTAGTCTGATATGCCACGAGTTACTTCTTCGACTATGGAACCTGTGGATGTCTCTACCTTGGATGGGTCTGGAGCCGCTGTGCAGGCACCGGCTTCTGAGGGTGTATTCCAACCTTCCGATGTTTGTATTAAACCAACATCTTCATTTTTGACTAAAACTACTGAGTTTCTCAGGCCCAGAGTTTGCACTACGCCTAGAAAACAGACTAACAAAGCGCAAGCTCAAGCTCCCATGCCACGGAAACAAATGCTTAGAATAGCTGAAGACCTTATAACTTTAGGGGAAGCCAGCCTTCTCCCGCTACAAGACAAAGGATTGATTTTCCTTCTGATTCTACAGACTGGGAGTCTGATGACTCTGATCCCTCTGATTCCAAGGACATTCCCTTATCTACTTATGAGGATTCAGATGCAGAGGATTCCATCCCCTCTTCCTCCCCTCCAGAGGACTTTTCTTTTGGTGAAACCTTGCATACCTTAAGAGAGCATTTCTGCTGGGAATGCCAGGACTACCCACAGTACAAAAAGAGACTTAGAGAATTTTTAGACTTGCCTCAGCACAGGCCTCTAGCTGTACCCCCTGTCCTGGATATTGCAGATGATGTTTTCATGGAGTCCAGTCTTACTCCTGACTCTCTATCACTAGCTCCTAGAAAGACTGACCAGTACTACAGAGTACCTGACTCACAGAAATTTCTCTTTAAGAATCCCACTGCGGATCCAGAGACAATTTCCCAGGGACCTAAAGATATTAAGGCCACTGCAGCGAAAAACCCTACGCCTTTGGACAGGGATTCTAGAGCTTTAGACAGATGGGGTAAGAAGGCATACACCTCTGCAACTCTTGCCATAAGGGCTTTAAATTGCCAGTTTCACATGTTGAAGTATCAGCATATTATGGAACTAATTAAGCAGAAAATGTAATTGCTTCCAGATTGTGCAGAGAATAAAGATTTACAAGAGTTAATGCATTCTGCAAACCAAGTTAGTAAACATACTTTGCAGGGTGGTTTTGATGCCTTAGAAGCATCTTGCAGGGATGCTGTCACTGGGTCTGTACCAAGAAGGCATACTTGGCTGAAGGCACAAATTTTGCCATACCATGTCAAAGCAAAATTGCTAGATACTCCATTAAACCAGGAACACTTGTTTGGCAAAAAAGCAGAAGTTGTTCTTAAAAAGATGGAGGAAAATGCTAAATCTATGCAAACTGTTACAGATTTCTTGCAGGTACAGCCACCTAGATTCAGTAGGCATTGGCCTTCTAAAAACTGGTCCTTTCCAGTCCCTCCCAGGCTTTCTCAGTCCAAACCCAGGGGCAAAAGACCACCAAGACTACAGTCTCAGGGTATGCAGAGATCCAAGCAATGGAGTGCTCCCACCTCTAAAACTGGGAGTGGTAAGCCACCCCATATGGAAAAAGTTTACAGTGACTTGTCTGTCATTCTTCCCAGCCATGCCCAAGTACTTGCACCCCTAGGAGGAAAACTCGCCCTACATGCTATAAAAATGGGATGTCCATTACCCAGGACCAATGGGTCCAAAGAATTGTATCCCAGGGATACAGATTCTACTTCCACTCACTGCCAACCCCAAGCAGGGGTGCCAGACCTTCCTACAGACCAGTGGGCAGAGGTTCAAAAGCAAGTATTTCTCTTCTCAGTATTAGGGTTATTCATCCTGTTCCTATCCAGACTGTTCCTGGTGCCCAGAAAAGAGAGCTCATGGTGCCCTATCCTGGATCTCTCCATTCTCAACACCTCCCTGGTGGTCCCAAAATTCAAAAGGCAAGCACTACAACAGCTGCTTCCTGTGCTAGCCAAGGACTCCTGGCTAGTCACCCTAAACTTAAAAGAAGCTTATCTTTACATCCCCATAAGGGAATCTTGCAGGAAATATCTACGTTTCACTGTTGCAGTCATTACATTTGGGTAATCTGCTGGCAGGTTGCCCTCAGTCGGCCTGATTAACAAAGTTTTGGGTCCTGCGTCGGTTGCTGTCCCTTCTTCCATGACGTCAGGTCGTCAGGGGTATAAAACATGCAGCAGATGCCATTACATCAGTCTTTCTTGCCGCGCGGTGCCCGAAGCAGAAGCAGTTCGCAAGTGCTGGTCGGCCGACTCCTGAAATTTTCGTTTCAGTTTCAGAACCGAAGTCTTCAACTTAAAGCTAAGTACCCCGTTGGGGAAACTTTCTTGCTCCTTACCGATGTCAGTAAAAGTTAATAATTGTATTACTTGTGGGAAGCAAATACCTCATAAGGATTTTCATTTGTACTGTATTCCTTGCCTAGGCCCTGACCACGACGTACCTTGCTGGTCAGTTTTGTGCTTTATTTAATCAGCGCACTATCCGTTGTTGGTACATTTTTGCTTCAAAATATTTCTGTTCTCATTTTAATTATCGAGAAATGACATCTGTTAGCCATTCGACTACCGGAATACTGAAAAAATGCAAAGAAAAAGATAGAAACAGGTAGTGAAGGTCCAAAAATGCCGACAACGCTTCTAAGCCAGTCGCCAGTTCGCCAGTACTCAGTGAGGCGCTTTTGCAGCCCCTGATACCTGCCACTTCTGATTCGCAGGCCTCTACTGAGACCCATTCGGAGTCCGGTATGCCGCGAGATGCTTCACATATGGAACCCACGGATGTCTCTACCTTGGATGGGTCCAGAGCCTCTGAGCAGGCACTGACTTCTGAGGGTGTATTCAGGCTTACAGACTTGCATATTAAACCGACTCCAACTTCAGTGCTAAGGCCTAAATCTCGAACTATGTCTAAAAAACTGACGCTCAGGCCCCTATGCCTAAAAAACAAATGATCAAAATGGCTGAAGATTTAATTACTCTAATCAGGGGTAGTCAAACCCCCCCCCCCCCCAAGAGGCCTAGGGCTGAACTTGACTATGAATCTTCTGAACAGGGCTCTGTTTCTTCTGACTCTTCTAATGATCTAGATTTGTCCATTCCTACTTATGAGGACTCTGATGCAGAGGGTTCCATTCCCTCTGCTTCTCCACCTGAGGATTTCTCTTTTGGGGAAACTTTACATACTTTAAGGGAGCATTTCCACTGGGAAAGTCAGGATTTCTCTGAATCCAAAAAGAGGCTTAGGGAATTCCTCCTCCTTCCTCAGCATAGGCCCCTGTGGCTATACCTCCTGTACTAGACATTGTTGATGTGTTTTCGGAATACAGTATGGCCCCTGATTCCTTGCCTCCCGCCCCTAGCAAACCAGACAGGTACTACAGGGATCCTGAGTCCCACAAATTCCTTTTCAAAAATTGTGTTGCGGACTCCAAAACCATTTCTCAGGGGCCCAAGGGCATTAAGGCTTCTAATGCTAAAATCCTACCCCTTCTGATAGAGACTCCAGGGCGCTGGATAGATGGGGTAAAAAGATTTACACTTCTGCAACCTTAGCAATCAGGGCTTTAAACTGTCAATTCCATATGCTAAAATATCAACAGCATCTTATGGGACTGCTTAAACAGAAAATGATGATGATTTCTGACTGGAGAATAAAGATTGGCAGGATTTATTGCATTCAGCTGAACAAGTTGGCAAACATACTTTGCAATGTGGTTTTGATTCTTTAGAGGCCTCTTGCAGGGCTGCTGTTACTGGGGCTGCGCTTAGAAGGCATGCTTGGCTTAAGGAGCAATCTCTGCCTGATCATGTTAAAGCAAAACTTTTGGATGCTCCTTTACAGCCTGTTTGGCAATAAGGCTGAAGTTCTAAAAAAGATGGAAGATAAAGCTAAATCTATGCAAACTGTGAAAGATTTCTTACAAGTGCAACCTCCTAGATTTAGTAGGCATTGGCCTACTAAGAACTGGTCCTTTCCAGCTCCTTCCAGAGCCACTACGGCCAAACCCAGACATTCTAAAACCACCAGGTTTCAGTCCCAAAGGACTTTCAGAACTAAGCAATGGGGTGCTTCCTCTTCCAAATCTGGAAATATGGCACCACCGTATGGTAAGCAGTCTCAGTGACTTCCCTTTGAAATTACCAAGCACTTACCTCTTACCCGCCCCTTTGGGGGGAAAACTGGCTCTTCATTCAAGACACTGGCAACTTTATAACCCAGGACAAATGGGTTTTAAATATAGTGTCCCAGGGATACATATTTCATTTCCACACGTTGCCAACTCCAAACGGGTGGCCAGACCTGCCCCCAAATCAGTGGGCAGAGGCTCAGAAACCAGTACTTTCCCTCCTAAACATGGGGGCTATTCAACTAGTACCAGAAGTGGAAAAGGGACAAGGTTTCTATTTCAAACTTTTCCTGGTACCCAGAAAAGACAAATCATGGCATCCAATTCTGGACCTGTCTGCTCTAAACACCTTTCTAGACATTCCAAATTTCAAGATGCTGACTCTTCACTAGTCACTTTCTATGCTAAGCAAGGATGCCTGGTTGGCAACTCTCGACTTAAGAGGCTTACCTGCATATCTCAATCAGGGAATCTTGCAGAAGATTCCTACACTTCAAAGCAGGCTGCATGCATCATCAGTTCTCTGCACTGCCCTTTAGCTTGTCTACTGCGCCCAGGGTATTCACAAAGTGCCTGGTTCCAGCCATTGCATACTGCAGGCAGAGAAATATTCAAATTTACCCATACTTGGACGATTGCCGATTCAGGCGAATAGTCAGTAATTGCTACTTCAGCACCTGGCATTTGTAAAGAGACTTCTAACTTCTCTGGGGTACACCATCAATGAAAAGAAATCACATCTGGTGCCCACCCAAAAGATTGTATTCCTGGGAGCAAGCTTGAACACAGCTGCCCAGATGGCATTCCTCACTCCAGAAAAGCAGGTTCATTTGAAGCACTTTACCCTTAGCAACTGATTCGTTTTCATTCAACTCATTTTCATTTGTCATTGAAGCAAGGGACATGACTGAAGGGACCAGTGAGAAAGACATGGTGAATTCAGCTTTTTCCTATAATGAAACTGTGACTGATAATGAAACAGTGTTTAAGAAACTGCAATTAGCTGACAGTAATCCTTTACTGAAATTGTCAAGGACTGATTTAAACAATGAGAGAGAGGAATTAGTGATATTGACAGAAAATTTAATGTTTTACAACTAACTAGAGGAATAGAACAAATTTTAGAGAAACTGAAATATACACAGTGGCAACGTAAGCATATGGAAGCCTGTATAAACTTTAAAGTGGTTCCACGTGGTTTGCCTATACTCAAGATGCCGAATTTCGGTAATACATACCCTGAATTGCTCAGTAAATGGCAACAACTTAACCTTGAAATGAGCTGTGGTTACATGAAATTGTGTTAGAAGGGCAATATATGTTGATAGAAAATGATTTAATGCTCAAACTCACTAAACTACTGGAATAATTAGCTGGTTTCATGACACAGTGAGATGAGTGACTTTTTAGCGAGTGCCAGCGCTAATGTCTTATTACTTGAGAATAAACTGATGCAGGCTAAGAAAAAGACACTTGAAAGGGACTTCCTCGATTTCCAGAGGGGGAATGTGTTCGCTTGGCCTCACAAACCAATGAGAGGGAGAGGGAATATTCAGCAATAGTCAATCCATCAATCCGTTGATGGACCAATTGAGAGAAGAGATGCATCAATCCCAGTCGCTCAACCAATCAGTGAGCCTGATACGTCGAACAAGAGGGTAGTAGAGCCACCCATCAGGAAGGAAGTGACGACAAACGACAGTACTATATGTAAAAACGATGTGATGGATATGAACAAACAATCGCTAGCTTCAGCTGGAACGGGTAATGCAAAAATCCCAAACCAAGATGTATGTAGGAAAGAAACCAATGTTGTAAATAAGTCTTCTGCTACTACTTCCATAGAGGGCTTTTTTTCTTTCCCCCTACCCATACGGGTGAACGTGAAAATGCCATGGTCACCGCTACAGGGATCCAAGAAACGCAAACTTCCAGAAGAAGGACTGGAGTTTCAGAAAAAAGTCCTGAAACCTGCAAGTCAGACTTATTCATTAATATCTCTAGCTACCATTTAACATCATTTGAGAGAAGCTTTTTAAATAAAGGCCTATCTTTTATTCCAGCGAAAGATGTTGACTGTACTGACATGCTAATTGACTTAAAAATGTTTACTAGAAACATAAATCTCAAACTTTTATATGGAAACACTGCTTGTGAGAATGTTAATAGAACCTTTAAAAAGCCATCAACTTGTATTCCTCAAATGCACCCTTTAGTAGAGTCGTTTGAGAAAGCATGTGAGAGAAATTTATTGAGGTTGTATGATGACAAAGATGTTAGTCAAATGCGATTTTTATAATTTGAACAGTAATGAGCAAACCAGCCTTAAAAATTTACAGGAGAATAAGGGGATTGTCATTAGAAATGCTGACAAAGGGGGTGCAGTAGTTGTATTAGATACTGACATGTATAAATCCAAGATTCAGAATCTTTTGAATGACAGCGAGACTTGTATGAATATCAATTTTGTAAAGCTCAACAAAGTTATTGATGGAGTGCATGTTGAATTATATGACTTATGTGCAGTGATAGATTCTGACCTGTATAAGCATTTTTAAACAACTACACCTACTTTTAGGGGATTACCTAAAGTTCATAAGAATATTGAAAGTCCACCCATGAGACCTATAGTTTCGAGTAAGGGATGGTTAACGGAAACAATATCTATATATTTAGAGAAACTAAGAAATATAGTGGAACAAACTCCTACAGTAGTAAGAGATGCACAACATTTTTTGGAAAGTCTTAGACTATACACCTAGTGAAGTGGAGACAGAATACATGGTGACTTTAGATGTAACATCACTATTTACATCTATTCCGAATGATATAGGGCTAGACTATATGAGGTTGTTTTTGATTGAAAAAATTATGACAAGGGAATTCATAATAAGATGTGCCCTATTAATTTATTTGGTTTTAAAAAATAATGTGTTCACATATGAAAATCAATACTTTATTCAACAGAAAGGAGTAGCAATGGGCACTCCGTGTGCAAACTGATATACAAACATAGTTATGGCATATTGGGAGTACACCTATATTATACGTAGCCCCTACTATGAAACGAATATATTGCTGTATAAACGGTTTGTTGATGATGTTTATTTAATATGGAGAGGTGATGAACAGACAGAGTTTATTCAATATATAAACGGCACCACGGGTTTTCTGTCTTTTGTAGAAAAATGGTCACTAAAGGAAATTGAATTTCTAGATGTCACACTACTGAAAGAAGGCAACACTATACAAACACAACCATTTAGGAAAGAAGGCAACACTATACAAACACAACCATTTAGGAAAGAATTTAGAAGGAATTATTTGCTACACCGCACCAGCATGCACCCCCACACATTTATCGCAACATAGTAAAGGGTCAAGCACTTAGGGTTTCTAGACTTGCAACAGATGAGGCTAGGTTTCAGGGAACCATAGAGGCCGTATCTAATGAATTTAAAGAGAGAGGGTATATGTTGAAAGAAGGAGTTTGCACCAGGAAGGGGCAAATAGACAGGATGGTAAGTGGTAAACCTTACCTATATAGAGGTAGACAGACCATCGAAATGAAAGAAGAGTTATGCTAAAGCCACAAAAGCCAGTGATATCATATACAAATAATAATAATAAGATCAGGGAGGTCTTCCACAGGAACTGGAATATTCTTACTATAGAAGATGATATACAGCAGCTCGTGGGAGATATATCCCTAGATTCACCTACAAGAACACAAAATCCCTTAAATGGTTATTGTGCTATGAGAAAGGCAATAAGTCAATGTTAACTTCTGATAGGAGAGGGACCTTTGCTTGCAGGACATGTAACCAATGCGGTTACATGTCCAATAGTAACAGTTTTATTCACCCTGACAGTGGAAGAGCATATAATTTTTCTGTTTATGCAGACTGCCAGTCACAAGATTTAATATATTTAGCAGTCTGCATAAAATGTAGTTATTTCTATGTAGGGAAGACAAATAGGACCCTTCGAGAAAAAGCTAAAGAACATGTCTATGCTATAAACAGGGAAGATGACAGTAATGCCCTTGCTAGACATATTATCTATGAAGGTACAACACATGGTTTTAAATTTACTGTCATTGAGTTTGTATATAAAAATATTAGGTTAAGTGATCATAGAAACTACACTGAACAAAGAGAGAAGATGGATTATGAGGCTACAAGCAGACAGACTATCTGGTTTAAATGATAGGGTATCCATGAAACTGTTCTTGATAGCGAGAGACAATAAACATTAACATTGTTTATATGCCATTAGCTAAGTATTTTTCAAGACTGCTTACATATTTTTCAAGACTGCATAAACATTTATTATTATAAGAGAGGAATTTATCAATATGTAGTGTGTTTATATTTATCATTTTTACTGGATATTTTATAGTACATATGCATACTTTCAAAAATATTTGTTTTAATATACATGTGTTTATGTTTTTAAATATGGATATATATATATATATATATATATATATTTATATATATTTTGAGATATGCACATACTTTTAAAGTTGTATGAGATCGATGTTTCTATTTTTAGTCAAATACTTGTTTTTAACAATGCGAATTATTTGAAGTACGGTTTTCAACATGAATTTTAACTAGAAGATTTCAATTAATTAAGCACTGATGTCATTAAATAAGAAACAATAATGACTGGTTGATGATGGAACAGCAAAGGTATTTAAATGTGAAAATGGCATGGTTCATTTAACAGTCTGATAAAGCATTCGAGAGAATGTGAAAGCACTTACTGGATGTTTTTTTATTGTTTTTGTCTTTAGTTCAGTGTGTTTAATAAAAGGTCAGCTTCTTATGGTCGTGTTGTGCCTCAAGAAAAGGTTATTTGGATTGTCATTTGACAAACTACTTCAAACTAATGGCCTCCAGGACCCAGCTATCTGCAAGAAAAATACTGCAAGCCCTAGGGTTCATGGCTTCATGCATTCTACTAATTTCCATATGCAAGACTGATTATGAGGAAACTTCACTGGTAATTAAAAAGTCTCTGGTGTCAACACTCACAGGACTTGGAAACACTGATTCCTATTATTCCTTGTTTAAGGTCAGAGTTCCTTTGGTGGGCAGAGGCTTGCAGCCACCACAAGGGATTTCTTTCACTCAACCCCTCGCTGCCCAAACCCTATCAACGGGCCCATCAGACTATGCATGGGGGGGCACACATGGCAGACAAAGGCATTCTAGGCAAATGGGAGCCCAGGACAAATTCACCTGCATATCAATCAAAAAGAAATGTTAGCTGTACAGAATGCTCTGACAGCCTTCAAATACCTTTTCCTTCCAGGATAACTCTTGATAAACAAGCAGGGGGGAACTCATTCCTACCCACTCTGCAGGTTAGCTATGGCCCTGTGGAACACAGCCTTGAGCAGCTAAGTGCACCTACAAGCTCAATTCCTGCCGGGAAAACAAAATACACTAGCAGATGACTTAAGCAGAAAGCTACTGGACCCACACGAGTGGAAACTGGAACCCAACTCATTCAAACTTCTAATCAACAGGTGGGGGACACCAGAGGTGGACCTTTTTGCATCCCCCCAAAACCATCAGTTGAGCAAACTTTGCACCAGAAATCCCCACAGCCAGGCATGGCGAGTGATTCCCTATCCTTTACATGGGAAAACCTCTCAATTTATGCCTTTCCCCCTCTGCCCCTCCTTCAAAGGTACTACTCAGGATCAAGCAGAACAGACCAAGGACAATCCTTATTGCACCAGATTGGCCACGCCAGCACTGGTACCCATTCCTATGCAGTCTGACAGCAGTGCCACCCTGGCACCTACATCAGACACCCTTCCTGCTGTCCCAGCAGGAGGGACAGTTTTTGCATCCTCAGCTGCAAACACTGAACTTGCAACTTGGCTTCTTCCCTGAACACAACACCAGCAACCCTCCGCAAATGGGTGCTGGATGTCATCCTTGAGGCCAGAAGGCCTAGTACTAGGAAATCCTATTCAGAAAAGTGGAAAAGATATGTTCTTGGAGCCAGTCTCTAGAAAAGGGCACAGCAGTGCCCTCCCTACCTCAAATTCTAGATTACCTAGCAGAGCTGCTCCACAAAGGCCTTCCTTCTCATCTATTAAGATTCATGCCTCTGCCATCTCAGCTCATTATAATACAGAGCCACCTCTCTTTTCTCACCCTCTGATCAAACAGTTCCTGAGAGGAGCTACCAATTTAAGACCCCCGAGGAGAGCTCCCACTCCTGCTTAGGACCTTTTCTTTGTACTAGAGAACCTCATGCTTCCCCCTTTTGAACCTGCTACTACAGCAGAGTTAAAATTCTACTCTTGGAAAACAGTCTTACTTAGGTTCATAGGTTCATACTAAGCCATCTGCCCTAGGGCATTTATAAGCCTAGCCAGAGTGTGTTTGGCTTTCACCACCCCTTGGAATGAGGATACTGTGCCCATTTAGGATTTAGTTTACTGCGCCTCTGTCTAGCAGTGACACAGAGATGACCCCCGGTGTAAACCTACGATCTCCCATCCACTCGTCAAGATTTCTCTTGGAGAGTCAGTGAGGGGCTCTGCCTAACATGGACTGGGATTCTGTTACAGAGTGAGGGGAGCCCCTCTGGGTTATGAATCTGTCCCTCCACGTCCTATTTATTTCTGTGTTGAGGTTCAAATCACTCGTTCTCGTGGCTCTGGTGGATTTGGATTTTCTGAGGTGGAGCATGTCCATTAATTCCGTATTGGACATGGCCTTGTATGTTAGGCATAGATCGCCTCTGGGTAGGCGGTATGCGACTGAATAGAGCTGGAGTTTCTTTAGCAGGGCAGCATATGGCATATGTTTGAGACTCTAGCCATCACTTCAGCAAGAAGAGTGTCTGAGCTTCAAGCACTAATGGCTGTGGAACCCTTCACTATTTTCCAGGCTGACAGGGTCTCCATCTGGACTAACCTATCATTTATGCCCAAGTTGGTATCCAGTGTGGCCTTGAACCAATACATCCATTTACTGACCTTTTTCCATAATCCTCAGAATAAAGGGAAGATGATCCTGCACTCCTTGGATGTGCACAGACATTTCAGGTTCTACCTTAACAGGACTAAGTCTTTCAGAAAATCTTACCAGCTGCTAGTCAGCTTTGCTACATGGGCAGAGGGCAAGGCCATTTCAAAGCAAACCATTTCAAAATGGATAGCACACTGCATCCATCTCTGCTACAAACACCATGGAAAAAACTACCCCACAGGGGATCAGAACTCATTCCACTAGGGCTACCTGAACTTCTACAGCATTTTTCAGGGGAGTCCCTACCAGGAACATCCTGGAAGCTGTAACCTGGAGTTATGTAGACACCTTCACCAAGCATTACCACTTACCTGTCCTTTCTAAATCCAGGGCTGGATTTGCCACAGCAGTCTTACCAGGCCTGCTAGTCAGCCGTAATACTTCTTGACTGCCTCCTCCTTTACTTAGCTTTGGGAATCAACCCAAGTGTGATGACTGCAACAGTGAAACACGAAGAACATAGTACAGTTGTGCACACTTACCATAAATGTAGATGTTTGAGTGTATTCACTGTTGTTCCACACCATGTAATTGCTTCCTATTTTGGGGGCTCCTGACATCTGGGGCAAGAAAAACTGATGTCATGGCATCTGCTGCATGTTTTATACCCCTGACATCCTGACATCATGGAAGAGGCGACAGCATCCGATGGTCGAAATCCCAAGACTCTGGTATTCTGGCCGACTGAGGGCTACTTGCAGCCAGATAACCCAAGTGTGATGACTGCAACAGTGAATACACTCTAACATCTACATTTATGGTAAGTGTACACAACTGTACTTTCTTCGCAGTACTAATATTCGACACAAACCGATGACTTCTTTTGCATCTTCAGTTCTATCTAAAAGTACCGAGTTTCTAAGGCCAAGAGTATGCATTAAGCCTAAAAAACTGACGACCCAAATGCATGCACCTGCTTCCTTGCCACAACATCAAATGCTTAAAATGGCAGAAGACCTTATTATGCTGATTAGGGGAAGCCAGCCTTCCCCTGCTAAGAGAAAGATACCTGTCCCCAGCAGCTTTAACAGACCAAGAGTCCGACTCGGGTATCTGATTATGAGGATTTTTTTCTTTTGGTGAAACCTTACATAATTTGAGAGCATTTCCACTGGGAATGCCAAGACTATCCTCAGTCCAAAAAGAGCCTCAGAATTTCTAGATTTGCCACAACATAGGCCTTTAGCAATACCCCCAGTCCTGGATGTTGTGTATGATGTCTTTATGGAATCCAGTTTAACTCCTGATACTTTACCCCCTGCTCCTAGGAAACCAGACAGGTACTACAGAGTTCCTGACTCTCTCAAATTCCTTTTCAAAAATCCTACTGCTGACCCAGAGGTCATCTCCCAAGGGCCTAAAGGTATCAAAGCAACTACAACTAAGAATCCCACCCCTTCGGACAGGGATTCCAGAACTTTAGCCAGATGGGGTAAGAAAGTCTACACCGCTGCAACTGTCGCCATTAGGGCTTTGAAATGCCACACATTCTGAAGTACCAACAACATATTATGGAACTTAAGCAAAAAATAGCTACCTTTACAGACTGTGCAGAAAATAAAGAATTATAAGAGTCGATGCATTCTGCAAGCCAAGTCAGCAAGCATACTTTGCAATGTGGCTTTGACCTAGAAGTATCTTGCAAGGCAGCAGTCACTGGTTCTATACTGAGAAGGCATGCTTGGCTTAAGGAGCAGACCTTGCCAAACCATCTAAAATCAAAATTACTAGACCCTCCTGTGAACAAGGACAGTCTGTTTGGCACCAGAGCAGAAGAGGTTCTTAAAAAGATGGAAGAAAAAGCAAAATCTATGCAGACAAAGACTTCTTGCAAGTACAGCCTTCTAGATTCAGTAGGCATTGCCCCTTGAAATGGTCCTTTCCAGCCCCCTGTAGGCCATCTCAAACTAGACCCAGGGGAAACAACCCCCCCCCCCAGACTACAGTCTCAGGGTATGCAGAGATCTAAGCAATGGAGTGCTTCCACTTCAAAAACAGGGCGTGCTAAGCCACCCCCTTACGGAAAGAATTCACAATGACTTCTCAACTCTACTCCCCACCTCTGTCCAACTGCTTGTGCCCCTAGGAGGAAAACTTGCCCATCATGCAAAAAACTGGACTTGCATCACCAAAGACCGATGGATCCTCAACATTGTATCCTGGGGTACAAATTTTACTTCCACTCTCTGCCAAACCCCAAAAGGGTTCCCAGAACTTCCTCCAAACCAGTGGGCAGAGGCACAAAACCAAGTTCAATCCCTGCTCTCTCTATAAGGGCAATTCAACCTGTTCCTGCAGAACAGATAGGTCAAGGGTTCTATTCCAGACTTTTCCTAGTACCAAGAAAAGAGGGCACTTGGCACCCAATCCTAGATCTTTCCATTCTAAACACCTTCCTGGTGGTACCAAAATTCAGAATGCTCACCCTGCAGCAGCAGCTTCCTATGCTGGCCAAAGATGCCTGGTTAGCCACCCTAGATTTAAAAGAAGCCTATCTGCACATCCCTATCAGGGACTCTTGCAGGAAATTTCAACGCTTCAGGGCAGGATCTATGCATTATCAGTACTGTGCACTTCCCATTGGCTTATACACCGCTCTCAGAGTATTCACAAAATGTCTGGCTCCAGCCATTGCCTACTGCAGACAAAGAAAAAATTCAAATTTACCCATACTTGGATGACTCCCTGATTCAGGCAGACAGTCAGGAAATGCTGTTGGAGCACCTGACATTTGTAAAAAACCTTTTAACCTCCCTGGGGTACACCATCAATGAAAAGAAATCAAAACTAGTCCCCAGTCAAAAAATTGTATTCCTGGGAGCAAGCTTGGACATAGTATCCCAGGTGGCATTCCTTACTCCAGAAAAACAAGCCTGTCTGACAGACTACTTCACTCAAATGGCCACCAGAACCCAGCTATCTGCAAGGAAAATCCTGCAGGCCCTAGGGTTCATGGCCTTATGTATCCTGCTAATTTCATATGCCAGACTGCATATGAAGAAACTTCACTGGTACTTAAGCCTTTGGTGCCAACATTCTCAGGACCTGGAAATGGTCATTCCTATCATACCTTGTCTAAGGACAGAGTTTCTTTGGTGGGCAGCAGCATGCAACCACAACAAGGGACTGCCCTATACTCATCCCCACGCCGCTCAGACCCTAACCACAGACGCATCAGACTATGCCTGGGGTGCACACCTGGACTACAAGTGCTTTCAGGAACACTGGAGCCCAAGTCAAATTCATCTGCACATCAACCAAAAAGAGATGCTAGCTGTTCAGCATGCTGTAACAGCTTTCAGATCCCTACTCTCATCAGGACCCCTGATAATAAAAACAGACACCACCGTTATTTGTTATATTAACTAGCAGGGGGGGAACACACTCTTACTCACTCCGCAGGCTAGCCATGGCCCTGTGGAACACAGCGGTGGATATGCAGGTCCATCTGCAAGCTCAATTCCTGCCAGGCAAACAAAATTCCCTGGCAGATGACGTAAGCAGAAATCTCCTAGACCCACACGAGTGGCAATTAGAGCCCAGCACCTTCAGCCTTCTGATTCAGAAATGGGGGACCCCATAGGTGGATCTCTTTGCCTCCCCCTGCAATCACCAACTCAGCAAATTCTGCACCATGACACCACAGCATGGCCTGGAAAGTGGATGCCCTATCCTTCCAGTGGGTAAACCTCTCAATCTATGCATTTCCCCTGCTGCCCCTTCTCTCAAGAATATTGCTCAAGATAAGACAGGACAGACCAAGGACATTTCTGATTGCCCCGGACTGGCCACGCCAGCACTGGTACCCACTCCTATGCAGCCTGTCACCGGTACCACCCTGGCACCTACCCCAGAGCCCGACCCTGCTCACTAAGCAGGGGGGGGGATCTTGCATCCACAACTGTAAACCCTAAATCTTGCAGCTTGGCTTATTCCTTGAATTCTCCCTCAGTGACCAGCCTAAGCAAATAGGTGCTGGACGTCATTTTTGAAGCCAGAAGACACCAGTACAAGGAAATCCTATGCTAAGTGGAAAAGGTATTTCTCCTGGATTCACTCCTAAAGGAGAGGACACAACTCTGCCCTCCCCTACCTGTAATCCTGAATTACTTGGCGGATCTACTCCACAGAGGCCTTTCCTTCTCCTCCATTAAGATTCATGCCTCTGCCATCTCAGCTCAGTACAACTCTGAACCACCCCTATTCTCTCACCCTCTCATCAAACAATTCCTGAGAGGGGCAAATAACTTAAGGCCACCAAGGAGAGTACCCACCGCTGCTTGGGACCTTAACTTTGTACTGGAAAAGCTCACACTACCCCCTTTTGAGAATGCAGCGTCAGCAGACTTAAAATTCCTCTCTTGGAAAACAGCATTGCTCCTAGCCATCACTTCAGCGAGAAGTGTCTGAGCTACAAGCACTTTTGGCAGCTCAGATTCTACCTGGATAGGACTAAGCCCTTCAGGAAATCTGACCAGTTATTACTCAGTTTTGCACCAGGGGCAGAGGGCAAGCCCATTTCAAAACAGACAATTTCCAAATGGATAGCACACTGTATCCATTTCTGCTACTAACACCATGGGAAACCAACCCCTCAGGGGTCAGACCACATTTCACTAGGGCAACTTCTACCTCTACAGCATTCCTCAGGGGAGTCCTTACCAGGGACATTCTGGAGGCTGCTACCTGGAGTTCTGTACACACATTCACCAATCATTACCTACTGCCTGTATTTTCCAAATCCAGGGTGGGTTTTGCAACTGCAGCCCAAACACTTCTTGACTGCCTCCACCCTTTCTGCAGCTTTGGGAATCAACCCAAGTTTGATGACTGCAACAGTAAAACACAAAGAACATAGTACAGTTGTGTACACTTACCATAAATGTAGATGTTCGAGTGTATTCACCATTTCAGTCCTGGAGCTGGTGCGCTCAGTCGATGTTGAAGCCGTTTTAGCGAGTGCAGGTTGGTCAGGCGAAATTTTCTGTAGCCGAGGCGCGGGCCGAATCAACCAGTGCTGGCTGTACCCGTATTTCTTGGACCGGTTTTTCTTGCCTCAGTATTTGGCGGGCTGATGAAGAAGTGACATTTTGGTTTTGTTGTGGGTTGAAGACCGGATCATGGAAAAAAGTGCCTTGTGTATACCTTGTTACTTGCCTGAGCATTTTTGTTTTTTGCGGCTCTGTATTTAACCGCTTAAGGGAAACTAAAAAGAAGGTTAGTTGTGCTTCCAGGCTAGTCTGGGGATGCGGATATTATAAAAATGCGTCCGACTGGGTAGGCGGTTAGACGACAAAAAGCGCCTTGTGACAAAATGCGAAAGCCGGACGTTAAGAAATAAGAGTAGGTTAAGTCGGTTCTTTTTTAAGCCTGGAGCCAGAGGTTTTGCCAGAGTTTGACCGGAGTCTCACCTCAAGCTTTAGGCCAAAACAAAATTACCTTCTAAGGAGGTAGGCCAGGCTGGGGGCCTTTCAGGTAAACAGTCTTCCCCTTCTTCAGAGGTGGTTAGAGCTTCGGGGAGTCTTTAGTAACTTCTTTTCAATTTCCTCTTTAAGTCTTCAGGGCCTGCTGGCTTCTCTTACTGAGAGCTGTTGGGCTTCTAAAATTCCCTCTGGGGAATGGCAGAAGAGGTAAAGTTACTCCTATTAAAGGTTCTATGCCCCTGAGATAAGTTTGATTAAGGGTGGAACACGTTCTTGGGAGTCTGTTCTGTGCCTTCCCAGGCTTGCTTAAAATGGCAGAGGATTTGATTACTATGATTTAGGGTTCTATGCCTCTGATGTGGAGCATTCCAGAGGATTTTATTCTGATTCTGATTCTCATTTTCATGAGGCTACAGCTTCTGAGGGAACTTTACTGAAATGGACTCCTTTGAATTATCTGATGTGGATTTGATGGCAGGGAATTCTCCTCCTGAGGATTTCATTTTGTTGTGGCTATACCTCCCATGTGTTGAGCACTAGCACTCTTAAGTTTGCGAAACTTCCCTGAACAGGATTCCTTGTCCTGCTCCTGTTTTACCTGTGCCCTGTTATAGGGTGCTATACCATCATAAGTGAATGTGCTCAAGAGTGTTCTTCCCGCCTCCTCCTACCTGAGACCCTGCCTCTGTCTTATGTTAAAAAGGTGTAAAGGTTCTGTTCCCACACTGATCTTAAGGCAGGGGCTTTGGAGAGATGCTTAAGAAAGTGTATGGGGAAAGAACTTTAGCCATGAGAAGTGTTATTAAATATTTAAAAACCACAAATATCAAAATTATCTCCAAGGTGGAGGTAAAGATAGGATACTGATTTTTTCTTGCTGTTTTATTATGTGAAAGCTGAGCTGGATGGTTTTCATGTGTCTTCACAGTGGGTATCTCCCATTGAATTAGTGGTTTAAGGTGGATGTGAGGCCTTGAGAAGGTGGAGTTCACTAGTTCTGTTTGCCATGAGGCATTAAGTGTTGACATGCTTTTGGGCTTCAAGAGCATGCTCTGTGCTGCAAGGAGCTGGAGTTCTGTTTTGATGCCTTTACCTGCTTTAGGTTCGCCTGGTTGGAAGCAGTTTTAGGTTTGGTGGAGGTTAAGATTTTTGCAGAGTATATAAGCCGTTAGGTTTTTTTTTTGTAAAAGTAGCCGAGTCTTATGTAAATGAAAAAATGTAGCCTGGGCAAGCATCTCTTATGATTCCCAGTTTTGCAGGTGCAGCTAGGCGTGGTAGGAGCAGAGCTGCTACTAAGGGGCTGTCTATTTGAGGGAGTTGGAGCCAGTAGGGATCTGTAGTGAGAGGGTGTTTTTCCAGTTTAAATGTAGACCCAATGTCCAGCTCCTTTCTTAACTGCCTGATCTTCGTCCTGGCAGCTCCTTTACCTTTGGGAATGCCTTTGCCTTGCCAAAAATTGATTATTTTGGCGGCAGACAGATGTTTTTTGGATATGATTCTTCAAAGAAAATAAGTTATTTTCCATATCCAAGACAGATTGGTGTTTCAGCCATTTGGACCTCCTTTACATTACAAATTTTTACACAAGCAAATTTCTCCTTTACTAAAAAGCGGCCTCATTCCTCCAAAGAAAAGGGAAACAAGCAAATTTCTCTGTTTATTCGATAGTTCACCAAACCTCTATCACCATGCGTCAGAGATCTTGGAGGTTTTTATTCCGCCTGTTCCTAGTAACCACTTCAAGTTCACTTGAGATGTGATTTGGTACAACACTTTTTACCTCTGCTGAGCAAAGATCACTGATGTAAACTTTTTCAGACAGGAAGCTCTCCTGCAAGGAGATCCAGAGACTAAGTTGCAGAGATCTCTGCGTTTTAGCCTCTGGAAATTCTCATTATCAGTGCTCTTGCCCTTTGTGGCTCTTATCTACTGTGCCCATTCTCAAAAAGGTATCTCTGGCTCAGTATCTAAAGCACTTCTGGTGTATTCACCAAAGGTATCTATCCAGTGATAGCTACTTCAGGCTTCAGGAATTCAAAAAGAATCCTCTTCTATTCTGGAGCACGTATGCTCAATCAGTGCCTCTTCTATGCCACAAATTCTGTGAGCGAAATAAAGTCCAGTCTATACAATCTTCAAGACATGTGCTTTCCTTCTATGAGCACTAATACAGCCCAGCAAGATGCTTTCATTTTTAACCAAACAAACAAAGCAGACTATACTTTTACTTCATCAATTCCAGTTCAGCTGACTGCAAGGACAGAAGACCTTCAAGCATTAGGGGTCCATCATGGAAGTATTCTCCTGCTCTTCAAAAGGTCCCTGCCATCTAGGACTGTGGGTTGGTCATATCCTCAAATGGAATATGCTGCCAGGATAAAGAATATCTCAAGTTGTAATACCTTGCCTTCAAATAATTTTTGGACACTGTCATTCAAATTGTAAACAAAATAAACTCTCTTTTTAAACACCTCAGAGGTCAGATTTAGAAACAGATCTGCTACCTGACGCTTGGGAGCTCATCTAAATATTTTAAGGATAATGACAAGTGGCATGAAATGTGATGGCTACTGCATACTAACATGAGAGGCGATCAACATGAAGTTTTCCATAGCAGCATTTGTTTTCGATGTGCTTCAGGGCTGGTGTTGATTAACAGCCAACACACAACACATGCAATGGTTGGTCCATCAACAAGGTGGCATACACAAACAAACTTATACAGGCACTTAACAACTATTGGGAGACATGGGTTCCTTAGGGGCAACTGGCTGCAGTTAGCAACGGGAGCCTTCAGGCAAGGTTTCTGCCGAGCACAGACTCCAAAAGCAGTTGTGCCACAGCGAAAAACTGGATCTTCATGGGGTGGAAATTGAGAGTTCATGTATTTCTGGAATTGACAGTCTGTTGGGGAATGAAAAACATAGATCTGTTAAACTCCACCTTACCACCAGCTGCTTGCTTTTTTGGAAAGTGGATGCTGGGTCTTTCAGTTGGAACCTCTCTTTCTGTATGTTGGAACCTCTGCCTGGAGAAAAAGACTTAAACCTTCAGACAAGACAAGCTTCTTCCTCTAAAACACACTCCAAGCCAAGGGCGGCAGGACTGAGCAAATTGCTATAAGGAAACATTTAAGCTGGCCTACATGGCGCACTACTAAGAGGTCCCACAAGGGAAGCCTCCTTTGGGCCACATGTCTGACTCCCTTCATGTTTCACTCTGCCATCTTCTCACATCTCATATTCTGTGTCATCTAACAGCTCAACAATTTTTCGTCAACATTCCATAAGTGTGATTATGGAAGTCAAGAGACTTGAGTACAAGAATTATGGAAGAAGACCTAGTTAAGGGAAGTTAGCGAGAAAATGGAAGATCGAATTTATTTTTGAATTTTTGGAATTTGGTGTTTATCTTCATTTTGGTTTGGAGTTTTTGGACACTGTTCCATTTATCAATTCATTTAAGATTCATGCTGGTTTGTCATCAGCTCCATTATACATCTGCTTAGCATTGTTTGTTCCCCTATGTTTTCTCTCGTTCCCAGCCTTTCAAAGAATATAAGAGAGGGGCGTAGAAGGGCTGGGATAAGAAGGGATCTAACCTTTGCTTTGGAAACTCTTCTTCTAGGACTGGTTTTTTAACTCTACTGAGCTGCATCACAACTTGTTGGGGAAATACTAGCTTTTCTACTGGTCTTTGAATGCTTTTTCTGGGTGTCAGCTGACACTGCCTGTATGGCAGTAGAAGGCCCTTTTGTTTGATAAGGATAGAGGGTTAGGGTCGTGCTACAAATTCCTCAGGATGCTCAAGGTTTTCTAGTGTTCCTTTAAACCAAACTATTCATTTGCCTAGTGTGGCTTTAAACCAAAAAATTCAGGGAAAAGACTTTTTGCACCCATTATGAAAACACAGGCAATTTTTTATTATTATTCCTTTTAGGACTCTAAGTTATTTGTTAATTCGGTTGTTGTTTTTAGCTTTTCAGAGTTTATTTTTTTGTTTTGTTTGTGTCAACAAACTACAGTCTGGTGGAAATGGGTTTTGCATTGCATTTGTTATTCCCATGCATCATGCAAAATTCTTCCTCATGGATTAATTCATACTTCCATTCCGGATGCCCTTCAACAGCATTAGGCAAGGGGGTGGGCTAAGGGATATTTTGGAGTGGAGAACTTGGAGTTCAGTGCACAGTTTCTCTATTCATTATCACCTTCACTCTCTACTCTAGTCTAGGGCTGGTTTTGCCCACAGCTATTTTGCAAGGCATGTTGTCTCCTGCCTTCTTTATGATTTGCCAGCTCCCTTACCTCTCCTTACCTCTTGTCTACAATTGCATTAGGACTAATGCAAGAACATAGTACAGTTTTAGTACAGTTTGTACCTACCATAAATGTAGACTGACAGGACTGCAATCTGCTGCAATTCCCCCCCCCTCTCTTCTCCTCCTGTTGGGTAGGGGTGTTGTGTGTAGGGTTATACTGATGATAATTTTTATATATATTTTGTACATTTTTTTGGTGCAGGTATATTGGGCCTTGTCTTTTTTAGGGGTCTTGGGACAATGCAAGCAAAAGGTGACTGAGTCTATGCGCGCGGTCAGCCGCGGGCGTACTGGCGTGACGTCTAATGCAGCCCTGACAACCCGAAGCCACTCATACTGCTGGTATTCTGCCGACTGGACAGCGGACTACCCAATAGTTAGGACTGCAGCAATGTGGATCCTCGAACATCTACATTTATGGTAGGTACAAAACTGTACTTTTCCCTCCCTCCAGCCCCCTGCTCTCTCTCCTCTCTGTGTATACTACTCACCCTTGCAGGAGTATTGGTATTGGTATTTACTTTTTACTGGTGGTGATCATTTCCACCATAGCTTATCTCCCTATTGGGGGGCTCCTGACATTTGGGGCAAGAAAAACTGATGTAATGGTGTTGGCTGCCTGTTTTTATACACCTGACGTCAGACCTGGAGCGACCGCAACCGATGCAGAAATACTAAGTCTCTGGTATTCGGGCCAACTGAGGGCTACCTGCAGGCAGATAACCCAAGTGTGATGACTGCAACAGTGAATAAGTGTACACAACTATATATTCTCTGCGCTTCCCTTTGGCTTATCTACTGCTCCCAGAGTTTTCACCAAATGTCTGGCTTCCGCCATTGCTTTTTGCAGACAAAGAAATATACAAATTTACCCATACTTAGACGACCGCCTGATTCAGGCAGACAGTCCGGCAAAACTGCTGGCCTTTGTAAAGTCCCTACTGTTTTCCCTGGGGTACACTATAAACGAAAAGAAATCCAAACTAGTGCCCACCCAAAGGATTACATTCCTGGGAGTAAGCCTGGACACAGCATTCAAATGTCATTCCTTACATCAGAAAAGCAAACTTACCTGACAGCCTACTTCTCTCAACTAGCCACCAGAACCCAGTTATCTGCAAGGGAAATCCTGCAAGCTGTGGGGTTCATGGCATCTTGCATCCTACTCATTCCATATGCCAGACTGCATATGAGGAGATGTCAATAGTACTTAAAAGCCTTTGGTGTCAACGCTCTCAAGATCTGGAAACTCTTATACCAATAATACCTTGCCTAAGGACAGATTTTCTTTGGTGGGCAGCAGCATGCTCCCACAACAAGGGACTACCTTTCTCACCACCCCCCGCCGCCCAAACCCTCACCACAGATGCATCAGACTATGCCTGGGGTGCACACCTGGACGTCAGGTACATACAGGGCCAATGGAGCCCACAGCAAGTACATCTGCACATCAACCAAAAAGAGATGTTGGCTGTCCACCACGCACTGACAGCTTTCAGGCCTTTTCTCCACTCGGGCTCTCCTGATCAAAACAGGCAGCACCACTGTGATGTGGTATATCAGCAAACTGGGAGGGACTCACTCCTACCATCTATGTAGGCTCACCATGACCCTTTGGCACACAGCCTCAGCTATGCAACTACACCTGTTAGCACAATTCCTGCCAGGCTCACTAAACTCTTTGTCAGACAACTTAAGCAGAAGTCTTCTGGAACCACATGAGTGGCAGCTAGACCAAAGAACCTTTACGCTAATAACTCAGAAATAGGGCACCCCGAAGGTCGACCTCTTTGATTCCCACTCCAACCATCACCTCAGTAGGCTGTGCACCAGGGAGCCTCACCACAGGGCCTGGAAAGTGGATGCCCTATCCTTCCCCTGGGTCAATCTCTCGGTCTATGCCTTTCCACCTCTACCTCTCATTGTCAGGGTACTGCTCAAAATAAGGGAGGAACAACCCAGGATAATTCTGATTGCTCCAGACTGGCCTTGCCAGCCTGGTACCCACTGCTGCGCAGCCTGTCCCCACTGCCACCATGGCATCTCCCTCAGACCCCAACACTCCTGACCCAGAGGGAAGGAGAATTCATGAATCCCTAATTGCAGACCCCCAATTTGGTAGCCTGGCTTATTCCCTGACCACTGATCAAGTTGCCAGTCTCAGTAAACAGGTTCTAGATGTTATACGTGGCCAAACGCCCTAGCACTAGAAAGTGTCATGCTGACATATGGAAAAGGCTCTACAACTGGATCCAAGCTAAGGGCGCCAGTACGGCACAGCCTTCCATACCGCTCATCCTGGATTACCTAGCTGACCTGCTACACAGTGGTCTGTCCTTTTCCTCTATTAAAATTCATGCCTCTGCTGTCTCTGCTCATTTCAACACTGAGCACCCACTTTTCTCACTGTCTCTCATCAAACAGTTCCTAAGAGGGGCTAGCAATTTGAGGCCATCCAGAAGAGCACCTACCCCAGCTTGGGACCTAAACTTTGTGTTGGAAAAGCTCCCCTGTCCCCCTTTGAACCAGCAGCTTCAGCAGAGTTAAAGTTTCTCTCCTGGAAGACAGCCTTGCTTCTGGCCATCACTTCAGCCAGAAGGGCATCCAAGCTACAAGCACCCATGGCTGTAGAGCCGTTCATCATCTTCCATGCTGACAGGGTGTCTCTCAAGACTAACCCATCCTTCATGCCAAAAGTGGTGTCCCGTGTGGCTCTCAACCAATCCATTAATTTGCCCACCTTTTTCCCTAACCCACAAAACAAGGGGGAAAGGATACTGCACTCGTTAGATGTGCACAGACAGCTCAGATTCTATCTAGACTGGACTAAATCATCAGAAAGACTGATCAATTGTTAGTCAGCTTTGCTGCAGGAGCAGAGGGCAAAAGCCATAGCCAAACAAACCATTTCCAAATGGATAGACCACTGCATCCATTCCTGCTACAAGCAAAACAGGAAACCTCCCCCTAAGGGGGTCAGACTTACTCTACCAGAGCAGCCTCCACCTCTGCAGTTTTCCTCAGAGGAGTCCCCACCAGGGGCATCCTGGAGGCTGCAACATGGACATCTGTTCATACCTTCACCAAGCATTACCATCTGCCTACCTTCTCCAAATCCAGGGCAGGCTTTGCCACTGCAGTCTTGCAGGGCATCTTGGCCAGACCCTAGTCTTATTGACTGCCTCCATCTTTTCCTCAGCTTTAGGAATCAACCCAAATCTGATGACTGCAACAGTGATACACGAAGAACATAGTACAGTTGTGTACACTTACCCTAAATGTAGATGTTAGTGTATTCACTGTTGCAGTCCTGGTTTCCCTCTCTCCATCCCCTTTTTTTAATCTCTCTCTTTCGCCTTACAAGGAACTTTTTGCTATTTACTTTCTGCCTGTGGGATTCATCCACCATATCCTGGCTCGCCCTTGGGGGCTCCTGACAGGGCAAGAAAAACTGATGTAATGGTGTCTGCTGCCTTACTTTATACTACTGATGACCTGACGTCAGTCCTGAAGCGACAGCAACTGACACAGAAATACTAAGCCTCTGGTATTTGGTCTGACTGAGTGCTAACCTGGCAGGGATAATCCAAATGTGATTGCAACAGTGAATACACTCTAGCATCTACATTTATGGTAAGTGTACACAACTGTACTTTTTAATTTTTCCTACATTGCTTTTCTATGAATTCAGAACATTTCTCAATTACATCGTTTTTGATTTCCACAGGTGGTAATGCAATTAACATAATTCCTACGCCTGTTGCCATCTTGAGAGTAAATCGCAGAAATTAATACTTTTCTACTTTCCCAAATGAAAAAATGATGCATAGTGTATGTGATGTTTGAGATTACATATGTCAAAGTTTTTTGAGCCATAATATTACTAATTTGTGAGTTAACATTAAGCCTAATTAAACTTGCAGCAGGTAAATTAGAAATGAGTTAATCTGCAATATGAGAGTTGTTCTTTAGCAATTAAAGATGTATGAACTGTGTGACCTTTTCTAGGCAAAGTGCATCTGCATTGTGTATTTCTAATCGCGAGAAGAAATGAGTGAACTTCAGACTGTCTGTATACAATGTGTGAAAAAAGTGTATAAAGTAACATTTTTTGGCCACAAAACGCAAGCAGAACACTTTTGTAATTCCTGGAAATGGAATCTTTACAGGGAAATAGCTGAAATAAAGAAGAGGGATTGAAATAGACTTGGGTCATGTCAGCACCTCATTGTTCACACTAGTAAAGCAGTATGCTTGTTAAGCAGTTGTAACACATTAAAAATGTTAATAACACCAGCTTTGACATCCATAGCTGGATAAGGCCCCTACTGAACCCAGGTGAACTTAGTTTGATTAGTGGCTTTGGGTGCTTGCCAGAGCTGGCATGTACAAGGAGAAAGAGGAGTGGTGTGGTTTTGCCAGCTCACATTTCTTCAGGGTGATGGTATGGGACCACATGCCCTATGTTCAAGGGAGCAGAGGTGTCTTGAGGAGTTATGTCACTTGAGAAAATGGCTGGTACCCATTGCCCACAGGACCTCATTTACTTTACTGAGTGTGTATGGTAGGATTAATGTCTTAAATAGTACCTCTCGATCTCAGGTTAGTGAGGGTGCTGCTGTTTGCTGCTCAGCACCTTGCCCCCAGGATGCATGACTGAGACGTAGCGCTCTCACTTTGATAGGAACAAATGGGCTGATGGAGCAAGCAGATGGGGTAGCTTTATGGTTGCCAAGCAGGTGAAAAAAATACAGTGGAAGGGTTGCAGCTGTTGCTGTTCAATGTATCACAGTATGTACATATGGACCCCTGCTGCCACAATTTGTGTATTTCTGTGGTTCATAACCTTGCAGTACTTCCAGCTGATATTGAAGCAGATTAGTATTTTGCTGACATTACTGTTCTGGAACAGCTTGGGCTAGGTGATGCTGTGATTCCAACATGCTGTAATGATCTGACCCAAGAACATTTTTGTGTTAAAGTGGCAGTGTGGCTGCATCTTTCCAGCTGCCACCCGTTATCCAAAGCTGTGTTCTGTCCTTTCTAGACAACTTAATCCTTTTCTTAAGGACCTAGTTTCATGGTAGCTTACATTTCTTGCTTGTTAAGATCATTTGTTGTTGCATTTACCACTTGGTTTCAGGGCTTGGCCTTGACTTTCCCTTCCTTACTGGCACTAAGAGTGTGATTTCTTCACATTAGAAATCATATCTTGAATTATGTAAGGAAGATATTAAAAAAAAAATCCGTAAGCCAGTTAGAATCTCTCATTATAGCTTCCACAAGAGATTTTTGTCCAGCATCTCTTCAAAAAGTGTTAATGAAGCGCAAGACTCCCTTCCACAAATTAGCAGATTGTTTCAGGAAAAAAGTATATAGGATCAATGTGTCAAAAACATAGAACTAAAAAAAATAAATAAATAAAAATACAGTAAGAAAATCTGTCCCAATCAGTTTTACTATTTAAGAAATACAGCTAGGTCTGCCGGCATAGAGGTGTAAATCTGTGACTACAGCTCAGGCAACCTGACTTCAAATAACCACTTGAGCACCTTTTAAGAGGACTGATTCAGCTTGGCCAGCTCACCTCTGTTTGGGGTAGAGTATGGATCTCGTGTCCAGGGCACTCAGACCTGTGAGAAAGAACCCTGGTGGAGTTTGAAAACTTCAGTGGAGCTGTAGCTTTGGGGGGTGGGGCAGTCTTTAGGGGTTACTTCACTTGTGGAACAGAGTGGCACATGATCTCTGCCTGCTGCTTGCCCAGCTCTGGGATTGTTTATAGGACATGTGCATTGGTGGGGGGATTAGGATTAAAGCAGAAAGTCCCTACCCTCATGGATGACAGCACCACTCTCCACTGCTCAGCTCTCACCTAAGAGGAACTAAGCAGTTGTAGGGCTGTCATATGTTGGTGAATAACTTGACATGTAGTTCATGTAGTTGGGGGGGGGGGGGCTTGGTAGGAGAAATAGAGCAGAAAAAGAAAAAATATTCAAGAAACCAGTTTCCTCTGTGTTCCAGACAACTTGTGTTGGACTGTCAGCATGGTTGCTGGAGAGGCTGTGGCGAGGAACATGGGAGTTAGCACCTGGCATTGGCTCATCCACCTTGGGGGGAGGCAGTCTAGGCCTGCTGTAGTAGTAAAGAGCAAGATGAACTCCATGCTTGCAAGTGGGTGTAATGGTTATTTTTGAAGTTACCTATGAGCAGAAGCCCGCAAACCAGAATGCAGCAGCTGCACAGCTCATGAAGCTGTCACGGGATTGTGGAGATTAAGGCGCACTCCCCAGCAGCAGTGTGACACTGTACCAGACGTGGTTTGGGTTGAGTGAAAAAGAGAGTCATGTCAGTTTGTGCTGCACATTCCAGTTTGCAGTACGTCTCTAATCATGTAACTAAGTAACTTTAATTGTTCAACATTAGATCACTACTGTAGTAGCTTAAATGGTTTGGGTTGTATTCGCCAAGGATATAACCAACCTGCCCAGCTTTTAAAAGCTTGAGGGTACTTTCCACATGCTGTAACTGCTAGTAGCTCAAACAGAGCTCAGTGTAAAAGGCAAAGTGCCAAAAGCTTCAGAACTTTGTTGCTGCTAAAGTGCACTATTTCTGCTGGCTTTGTGGATACTGACAGTCAGCTAGTGTTCCTTCAAGGGTGGGTAGATAAGTCCCTTGCTGAGGAAAACATTCCACTACTGTATTTTTCTGAAGAAATCTGGTGTTCTTTCATATGAATTTTATTGTTTGGACTAGGAAACTATTTTGTACAGACTGTCATCCTGATCTACAGAGCTTTTGCTACAGTGAATGCTTGTGTTAACTTGGTGTAAAGTCATTTTTTTGAACCTCTACTTGTATATTTTTATAGTATTTTGTGTTAGGGGCAGGAATTGGTGCATCTGGGAACTTTGGGTGTATTTCTTACCTTAAAAGCATCTGTTTGATTGGCACTGAGCTGCCAGCTCTTTGAGGCTGTGCTTCCCATCTTTGAGGTTTCCTTTGTTGCTGGACCTAAGAAGCAGTTAAAGGTCTCCTCTGATCTTCCATCCCCCATCTGCAAGAAAAAGAAGAAAGTTTCCACGGGAGTCTCTGGTTCTCGGGCTGGCTGCAGTTTGTTTGTCAGTTGCTGACGGGTGACTCTCCTGTAGTGGATTTAGGTAGTCTGACTTTTCACCATTTTACCTAGGCACCTCTACTGTGTGTAACATGTACAGTTAATAAGGACTGGTGGGATAGAAGTGTCCGCTGTGGCTGTACAGTATCCTTTGGATGCTGGTGATACTGTTTCCAGGGCTGCTGCTTCTGGTTCAGTCATGAAAAGATTTGCTTGGTTGTATTCCAAAAGTCTTTCTGAAGATGTTAAAACTGAATGTTTAAATTTGTTTCTCTACAAGGATGTTCTCTTTGGCCCTTCTGCAGCTAGTTGCATAAGAGGTTTGATGAGGGGAGAAACTTGATTCAAGGGGTGACTCAAATCTTCAAACCTTCCTTTTTTTAATGGAAATAATTTTTCTTCCTCCCATCTCAGCTCCCTTTGTCTAAAAGCAGTTTAAGCAGCAAACTAGTACTCATTAAAAAGCAAGAAATGGTAATTAAACTTGACTAAATGAAAGTAGGGTACATGTGAAAACATATGTAAAGTCAATGCTTTGATGGGAGCTTAGGTGCTATGATGTAATATTTTAAAGCCAAACACAGCATTGTGGGATATATGGAAGTAGACTTAAAAAAAAAAAAAAAAAAAAATCAAGATGCCGGACCCATATGGTCAGACTCTGGAAGTACATTTAAAAATATGTAAAAAGTATGTAGAGTCCAAAAGTAGTGTTAAAATGTGGGAAACATCAAGACTTGATAAAATAAACATGTTTTTTTTTTTCAGTTTGTGGGTGTGGTTCTCATTTAAATGTTCAGAATCTACTTTTCTGTCTGGATTTTCAAGTGAACCTACAGAAATCTTCCCTTATTCCTTGTCACAGAACAGTTTTCAACAATTGTCTGTTCTGCCACGGGAAGAGCCTACTTCAAGAAGTTCTTCCTGAGTTTTTCCAATCAAAACCAGGTATCCACCAGGGAATTTCTCTGGGTTCTGGAATATGTGGCTTCTGTGACTCTTATGATTCCCTGACCAAACTTGTGAGAAAAATGTAATGGTACCTTAGGCCGTTTGGACTCGGCATTTACAGTCTTTATATTTTCAGATCCTAGTTCTGTGGTTTGTAAGGAGGGAGGTCTAGTGGTGGGTGGAACAGTTTTCTCAGAATCCAAGTCTCTCATTCTCCCTTCCATTTCCTCTTCAGTCTGTCACAATGGGGACCTCAGACCTGGCATGGGGAGCTGTGCCCAAAGTGATGAAAGTACAAGGTTTGTTGAACAAACAAGACAGACAAAAAAGTACATTGCTGTCAAAAGAAATGGTGGCAGTAATAAATGCTGTGAAAGCTCTATGCCATCTCTGGTCTCCTGTAACTCTACAAGTTTTCACAGATGACATGATAGTGATGTGGTAAAGAAGAGGGTGTCAGATCTGAGCCTGTTTGAAGGCTTGCGAAGATAGCATGAGATGTGGTAACTCTGCCCATTTTAACTCTTCAGGCTTCATACATTCTGTCAGAGCAAAAACATGTAGCACACAAGCCAAACATGACCATGAATAGAAACTGCACCCAGGGAGTCTTTCAGGAACTGACCCAACTGTAGGGAACACCAAGTAGATCTGTTTACATCCTGTCAGAACAGAGAAATTCTGCTCCAGAATTCCTTGCAAACATGCCTGGAAAACAGATGATTTCTCACTCTCGTGGAAAAGCATGTTCTTGTATGCTTTTCCACTGATATCCAAGATTCTTCTAAAGGTTCAGAAGGACTCTTCAAAGATAGTGGTGTTGACACCATTTTGGCCCTTCAACAGTAGGTCTAACTTTTGAAACTGTCCAAGGACAAGTTAGCACAAGCTTCCCCATAGAAGGGATTTACTCACACAAGATGAGTCTATATTAGTTTGTTTTTACATTGTCTAACTTCATATGGTTGAGAGCATATAATTGACAATGTAAACACTCAAAAAAACAACTACAGGAAAGAAACTGAAGTGAATGAAGATCGTGGTATAATGGGGATTGAGGAATGTGCCCTTTCCACACTGTAGTGAAATCTGAGTTAGTATATATAATTAGCAGGGGTGTGGAGGTTCAGGGTGGTTTTCCCCCTTGCTAAAACATTCTTATTCCCTAGTTATTTTTTGATATTTAAGTTGTCAATCATACAAGTTTTGACAATTTAAAATTTTGGCAAACTAGCAAAAGTCCAGCAAGGTATGGGTTGCTTTTTATACCCCAGTCTGAAGTCTCTACAGTTGACTCCTCAGATGAGGCAATCTGGATTCCTTTTAGGCACCTTTTTTAAGAATGTGCAGCAGGTAATGAAGGAGGCTAAAAACACTGCTACTAGAAAATCATAATGTGCATAAGTGAAAAGATTTTTCTAGTTGGGTACCCCTACAAGGCCCAGGACCATAAGTTGCTTCCAGGCAGGGTTAGGGCCCATTCTACCAGGACATTGGCGGCTTCTGTGGCTTTCTGCAAAGGGGTGGACTCTTTAAAAGTATTCATATATGTGTGTGTGTGTGTATATATATATATATATATATATATTTGTGTGTGTATATATATATATATATATATATATATATATATATATATATATATATATACATACACAAATATATATATATATATATATATATATATATATATAGTGTATGTATATATAATATATATGGGCCCACTTCTAAATTTTGAGATCCCACAATCTCCACTTTCAATATCCCGAACCCATAATGTTGATATATGGGTCCACTTAAAATTTTGAAAATCCAAAACTTCGAACCTCTAAATACCAAAGCATAGAGAATCAAAGTTTTGGAATCTCAAAACTTGTCAGTGGGGGTTGCTATACAGTGTGGAATGGGAAATTGACCGTTCTCTTCACTGTCTCACTTTAGATATGTTAAGGGCATGTCATGCTTATTCAACCAGGTAGATTTTTTGAAAAGGTCAGCAAAGCAATAGATGAAGGCAAAATGGTACACTCCTCATACCTCGACCTGGCCAAAGCTTTTGATGCAGTTCTGCACTCAGGCATAGTAGAAAAACTGATTAAACTGGGAATAAACCCCTGCATAACCCACTGGATTGGCAACCAGCTCACACATAGGATCCAGGAAATCAAATGGGGGTTGTTACTTCCAGAAAGAGACCAGTCACCAGTGGAGTCCCAGGGTTCTGTGCTGGGACCTCTCTTGTTTGACATCTACTTCTCTGAAGTAAAAGTAAGTACATAGGGCTGTGGCTGACCTAATTTGCAGATGCAAGCTAGGAGCAGTCATTGAATCCCCAGATGAACTGGCCATCCTGAAAGAAGATTTGCCCTAAATAACTGCTGCCACAATCATGGACTGAAACTAAATGCCAAAAAATGCATTATTGTATTCTTTGAGAAGCCATCTATCAAAGGGAACTTACCACATTGACAATACACCCCCTAAGAGCTGGCCCAGTTGTTCCGGATTTGGGAAGTTATGTGGATGGTGACCTAACTTTGACTGACGTGTCTTTGTTGTAAGAAAGTACTTTTATTACTGCACAGTTTATGAACACAGGGATTGTATCTAGGTCTAGGGATGTTGTTTCACCTTTACTCAGCTCTCATTATGCCAGTCATTGAAGATAATGACCCCCCTTTAGCACATTTCTGTCCTGACGTGCAACAACTAGAACCCCCCCAGATATACCTTACTATAAGGATACAAGACCTAAACAGCATGTCTTGAATGGATTGACTCAAAGCCCTGTCACCATACTGTGTGTCCTACAGACTGCTAACATGTGTCTGCCATACAAGGCATTTTTTTCAGTTTAATTACCGGGGAAGTCCACTGGGCCAAGAAGTGCCCATTTTCAGTGGAGGCCCCGGGAGAAAAGCTCTGTTGGCAGTACAATCAAGGTTACATAATACAAGAGGTAAATACAAGAGAAATATACAAACAGTCAGGAATGCATACTAAACATCGAAGACAGTACAATAAATTTTTTTTTTGAGGCAATTAGATATTTACAATATTTACATACTTAGAGTCAATTGAAAGTCAGCTAAATCTATTTTAGAGGAATATAAATGAAATATGAGAGTAGATAGGTGCAGGAGTATAGAGGGCTTAGTGAAGAAATCCGTAGAATTTATATAGGGTGAAAGCAAGAACATTTCCATTTGGATGATAGGTGTAAGAAAAGTTGGGTCTTGAAGGATTCTGTGTGAGGTATAGTCCTAAGTGATGGAGGGAGAGAGTTCCATTTTTTACCTAGAGAGAAGGAGAGTAGAAGCTGGCCAGCGGGATGTTTGGGTTTGTGAATGGAGATTAGGTTTTGGTTCAGATCTCAGAGATCTGTTTGGGATGTATGGGGGAAGGATGTTAGTTAAGGCTGGGCATTTATCTGGGTAGAATATTAATTTGTTAGCGGTGGTTAGTTGGAGATAGTCTAGGTGGTTAGGGAGTTCTAACCAGTTCAGAGATTGTAGGGTAAGGCAGTGGTGAGTTGAGGTTGTGGATTTAGTGGTAAATTTAGAGATCTTATTATAGCAAACTTCAAGTTTTCAGGTGTTGGAAGCTGACAGATTAGTTAGAAGAGGGGCTCCATATAGTAGAGAGGGTAGGAGGTAGGTGACTGCCAAGGTGTGCCTAGAGGAGTTTGAAAGAAATTGATTATTCCTGTAGAGCATACCTAACTTTTGGTGGGTTTTCTTTGTTTTGTTGTATGTGGAGATCGAATTTGAGGCGTTCATCTGTGGTAATGCCAAGAAGTTTTGCGGAAGGGACCACTTCTATAGCAGTGTTGGTTTAGCTTAGGACATTGAAAGCGTTTTTGTCAGAGGAAGAAGCTTTGGTTGGGAGGAAAATTAGTATTTTAGATTTATTGGAGTTGAGGGAGAGATGGTTTTGGTGCATCCAGTTCTCTGTAGTGGAAAAAGCTATTTGTGTTTTAGTCAGTAGTTCAGAAATGTTGGAGGCGGCACAAACTAAGATAGAGTCATCAGCGTATTGGATGACTGTAGTGTCAGGGATGACAGAGTGAAGTTTATTTATAAAGATGTTGAAAAGCATGGGACCGAGGATAGGCCCCTGAGGAACACCGGTAGGTGTAGGCAAGAAGGTAGAGTCCTTCCATCTGACAGCCTGAGATCTGTCAGAAAGGTAACTGGAGAACCAGGATAGAGTATTAGGGGAGAGATTAAGGTTGGCGAGATGAAAGAGAAGGTGTGTATGGGAGATGGTGTCAAAGGCTTTAGAAAGATTGAGCAGTACTGTGGATACAAGAAGTCCAGAATCTCGGGCTTGATTAACAGTTTCTAGGAAGGACAGTAGGGCAGGTATGGTGCTGTGACTGGGACGAAAGCCGTGTTGGGTGGGTTTAAGTAACTGATTCTGAGTTAAGTAGGGCAAAAGTTGGTGGTGGACACATTTTTCTAGAATTTTAGATATTGGAGAGAGTAGAGCAATGGGCGGAAGTTAGAAATGGTGGTGTTTTTACCTCCTTTGTGAAGAGGTAGAATGTAGGCTGAACGCCAAAGTTTGGGTACGTATGACTCTCTTAAGGATCTGTTAATCAGGATACTAATTGGGAAAGCAATACCTTTGGCTGCGCATTTGAGGAAGGAGGGGGGAATGTTGTCAGGGGCATTACAGCATGGCTTTAGTTTGGATAAGAGTTTTTTTATAAAAATTGTGGAAACTGGTTTGAGCTGGAACATAAAGGGACAGTTATTAGGGTTGTTGGGAATAGAGTTGAGGGAGTTGGGTGGGTTATTGTCTGGAAATGTTTTGGTTAGCTTAGCTATAGATTTTGTAAAGAAAGTGTTGAAGTGAAAGCTTTTGACCCAGTACTGCTTGATTCACTGCACATCAGCAAGTCAGATGACATCAGACATACTCAGTCTAGGGATCTGAACTGCTTCTGCAACATCAACAAAAGGGTTTTGTGGGACAGGATATTGTTGCAGTGGAACACAGATCATTCATCAAAATGGATCTATGGATGGGAAACAAATTTACGGCAGGACTGCCTCCTGTACAAGTAATGGACAGAGGGAACTTATAAATGTTTTATCCTATGCATGAGTCCCCTCAAATTATCTATGGTATGATCTCCCAGTTTTTCTCATCATATAGTTATCAACCATAGGGCGGGGTAAGGCCAATCTCTAACCAACTGGGATATGTTAATTCAAGCACAAAAATGGAAATTGTGAAAGCTTAAAATGGGCTAAAAGGGCAGCTAGCCTAGTATTTACATTTGAACTATGTATTAAATGCAGTTTTTATTGTGAAATCTTTTATACAAGTACAACATTAGTTTTACTTACTCTCTCCCCCTTTTTGTGTCCTCCTAGACATTAATGACATAAAATTGAGTGTATGCTTTACACTCCACCCACAAGTTTAACAAAGTCAGCAAAAGTTCAGTCTTTTTCAGCCACATTTCACAAATATAATTGATGCTTTATTGTCTCTTACATATTTAATAATTTCAATATTGCTGGTCTTCCTGTTGATCTGCATCTGCCAACAGCAGACTTTAGTTCAAGTCCAAGATAGTTCTGATTCTCCTACTCTGCTCCTTTGCTTGGTTTCTGCCTCTCAAGCATTTTCCTTTAGAATATTGGAAATAGTTTCACTGGCAAAGTTTCTCTATGAACTATATTATCAGAGGAAGGAGAAGCAAAGTCCCCTTCTGTTTGATGGTTCACTTTTTGCCAGACTTTCCTTCCTTACCCTGTTCTGCACCAAAAAATGACTGATCTTCCATGAAAAATATTCTGAAGACAGCTGGAGTACAGTAGCTTGAATCTCATACTTACCTCTTGACATTTCCTGATTGTTGCAATAAATTTGCTTCTCTTCTTCCTGTTGTACGGTGAAGAATCTTTTTTCACAAATACTCTGCTGTCTCCAATTTTTGATAGTTTTCCCTTCTGCCACAGTTTTGTCAGGATCAACTCTTTCTGCTGGTATTATTGCATCTTTACTAATACAGGTCTGGGCTGCTTTCTCATGGCCAGGTTTAGAGCATACACATGATGTGCCCTTTCAATTAAATCCTGATGGGGAGTACCTGTCCAGTTTGTGCTTCATAAAATTAATACATTATGTTCTTGCTAGTTTCTTGGGTATAGCATAAAATCTCAAGGTTTGTCTGTTGTGCTCTCTTTTAACTCTAGTATTTTTGAGGCACCTGTTCTTGAGAAGCCTCATTCTCATCCAACGTTTTCTTTATTTCAGTATCTGATTTTTGCAGTTTTATCCATTTATCTGAACAGCCAGTTAAAGCTTCTTCTGTTTTTTCCAGCCTTTTGTTATTTGAGTTGATATATTCCGTAAGTGTTTTATTTATTTTAATTGGATCTGACTACATTTGATTTATTTTTCCTCTAAATTACTGGAAGCCATTTCTGAAACCAAAACTGAAGCTTGAACTACTTTTTGTTGAAGAGGTAGAGAATCCTTCCTAGATAGTGGTTTTCTCTCCAGCTTTCCGGTTAATTTTCATTCAGGTTTTCCAAGTTTCTCTGTGCTGGTATCCAGGCAGATGTTCTTCATTCCACATTGCTGCAGTCCTAACTATTGGGGGTAGTCCGCTGTCCCAGTCGGCCCGAATACCAAAGTATATGGCTGACGTCGGTCAAGGCGCATTAGACTGACGTCAGTACGTCAGGGTACTAATGCGCATGACCGACGTCATATCCCCAGTCTTTTTTGCCGCATGGTCCGATGCAGAAGCAGTTTTGCGAGTGCAGGTTGGCGTTCTGAAAGTTTCTAAAGTCAGAGTTTCAGACCGAATCAAAGTTGGCTAAGTACCCGCTGGGGAACATTTTGGTTTTTCTTGCCTCAGTATTTAACCGGATGTCAGAAAAAGTGAATAACTGTATTTCTTGTGGGAAACAGATACCTCATAGGGATTACCATACTTTGTGTATACCTTGTTTAGGGCCTGAGCACGACGTTGTTGGATGCCGCTCTTGTGCTAGATTTAACAAACGCACGATTAAGAGAAGGTTAGACTGTGCCAGGTTAGTTTTTGGGAAGCGTTGTAATTATAAAATGCCGGCGGATGCTCCGACGCTTCGCCAAAAGCGCAAGGACAAAGCACCAAAGTTTAGGGTGGAAGAACCGACAGTCCCGGACGCCGGTTCTTTAGAAGGCTCAGTGGAGCCGGAGGTTCTGCCAGGAGTTTCTTTGGAGTCTCAGGGAGAGACTTTACTGTTACAGGATGTGTCCTCTCAGGAAGTAGGCCAGGCTGAAGGGGCTTCTCAGGTGGCTGTTCTTCCCTCTCTTCCTAAGGTGGTTAGAGCCTCCCCTTCTGTTTCCAAGGCTTCTTTGAGAGGCAGGCCAAGTTTAGCTTCAGTGGGGGTTTCTCCTAGTGCTTCAGGGTCTTTGCCTAAGAAACATATGCTTAAAATGGCAGAGGATTTGATTACTATGATTAGAGGTTCTATGCCCCCTCCTGATAAGAGGCCTAGGGTGGAACCTGAGTTTGAGAGTTTTGAGCAATGTTCGGAGGCTTCTGAGTCTTCAGCTGAAGACTTGCAGGAGTATCCTCCTTATTCTGATGTGGATGATTCTACTCCTTCAGCTTCTCCTCCTGAGGATTTTTCATTTTCAGAGACTCTGCATTCCATGAGGGAGCATTTTAAATGGGAAGGTCAAGATTTCTCTGATTCCAGGAAGAGGCTTAGGGAATTCTTGTTTTTACCCCAGCATAGGCCTTTAGCTATACCTCCTGTTCTGAATGTGGTGGAAGATGTTTTTGCAGAGGCTTCCCTGAATCCTGATTCTTTGCCTCCTGCCCCAGTTAAACCGGATAGGTACTATAGGGTGCCTGAAGCTCATAAGTATCTTTTTAAGAGTCCTAGGGCAGACCCGGAAACTGTCTCTCAGGGGCCTAAAGGTGTGAAGGCTTCTGTTGTTAAAAATCCTGTTCCTCCTGACAAAGAGGCAAGGGCTTTGGATAGATGGGGAAAGAAAGTGTATACTTCTTCCACTTTAGCCATGAGGGCATTGAATTGTCAGTTTCACATGTTAAAATATCAGAATTATCTCCTTTCACAATTGAAGTCTAAGGTGGATGCTCTGGCAGAAGGTATTGAGTGTAAAGAGTTGCAGGATTTAGTTCATGTGTCTGAACAGGTGGGTAAGCATTCCTTGCAGTGTGGTTTTGATGCTGTGCAGGCCTCCTCGAGGGTGGCTGCCACTGGTTCTGTTCTTCGTGAGGCACGCCTGGTTGAGGGATCAGAATTTAGCTGAGCATGTTAAAACAAGGATTTTGGATGCTCCTTTACAGTCTGATGTGTTGTTTGGTTCGCCTGTGGAAGCAGTTTTAAAGAAAATGGAGGACAAGGCTAAGTCTATGCAAACTGTTAAGGATTTTTGCAGGTGCAGCCTCCAAGTTTAGTAGAAATTGGCCTACTAAGGGATGGACATATCCTGCTTATGATTCCCAGTCTAGGGGTAGGTCTAGACGTGGTAGGGGCAGAGCTCAAGGTTCTTTTAGGCCTAGAACAGGGAGTTCACCTGCTCAGACTTCTGGTGAGGGCAGGGTCAGTCCTTCGTAAACAGACCCAATGACCTACCTTTTCAGCTGCCAGTACATTCTCGCCTGGCAGCACCTTTGGGAGGAAGGCTGGCTCTTTTCAAAGAAAATTGGGATTTAATTACCCAAGACAGATGGGTTTTGGATATCATTCACCACGGTTACAGGTTTTATTTCCATACCTTGCCTCCTTTCAAAGGCATGCCAGACATTCCTCCTCTACAAAGAAAGGAGGCTCACAAGCAAATTTCTCTGTTACTCCAAATAGGGGCCATTCAGCCAGTTCCTGTGCCAGAAAGGGGCCTGGGATTTTATTCTCGCCTGTTCCTAGTACCGAAGAAGGGGAACACGTGGAGACCAATTTTGGATTTATCTATCCTCAACACTTATCTGGACATTCCCAAGTTCAAAATGTTGACGTTACAACAGCTTTTACCTCTGCTGGGCAAAGATCACTGGATGGTAACTTTAGATCTAAAGGAAGCTTACCTTCATGTGCCTATCAGACTAAGTTGCAGGAAGTATCTGCGTTTTCGAGCTGGAAATTCTCATTATCAGTTCTCTGCATTGCCCTTTGGCTTATCTACTGCCCAGAGTATTCACAAAGGTTCTGGCTCCAGTGATAGCTTACTTCAGGCTAAAAGGAATTCAAATCTATCCTTACTTGGACGACTGCCTGATTCTGGCTCAAGAAAAGGAAGACCTGTTACAGCATTTGGAATTTGTGATAGCAGTGCTAAGATGCCTAGGGTATTCTGTGAACGAAATAAAGTCCAGTCTAGTACCCTCTCAAGACATGTGCTTTCTGGGTGTGAGACTGAATACAGCAGCCCAGATGGCCTTTTTAACCCCGGACAACAAAAGAATCTTTCCAGTTACTTCCATCAACTATCTCTTCAGTCCGGGCTGACTGCAAGGACAGTCCTTCAAGCCTTAGGGTTCATGGCATCTTGTATTCTGGTGCTTCCCAATGCCAAACTGCATATGAGGAAGCTGCAATGGTATCTCAAAAATGTATGGACACAGCACTGCCAGGATTTGGACACTGTCATTCAAATAATACCTTGCATTCAAAAGGAATTTTTATGGTGGGCTCAGGAATGTCACCTAAACAAGGGACTCTCTGTGACCCGGCCAGAGGCGAGTCAGATTCTAACGACAGATGCCTCAGACATTGCTTGCGGAGCTCATCTAAATGGAAAGTGGATACAAGACAAGTGGCCTGCCAGACTACAGCATCTACATATCAACATGAAAGAGATGTTAGCAGTCCAGTTTGCATTAATGGCTTTCAAGGAGTTACTTCTTCCAGGACAGGTGATGATTCTAACAGACAACACAACTGTCATGTGGTACATCAACAAACAAGGGGGAACACATTCTTACCCGTTGTGCAGGCAAGCAATGATTTTATGGGAGACTGCTCAGCTTGCATCTAACTCTTCAGCCAAGGTTTCTGCCCGGAGCACAGAACTCCTTAGCAGATGTGTTAAGCAGACAAATCATGGATCCCCACGAGTGGAAACTGGATCTTCATGTATTTCGAAAATTGACAGTGTCATGGGGAACTCCAGACATAGATCTGTTCGCTTCTCCACTAAACCACCAGCTGCCAAAGTTTTGCACAAAGAGTTTTCATCACACAGCTTGGAAAGTGGATGCTCTTTCTTTCAGTTGGAAAAATCTTCATGTGTATGCCTTTCCACCTCTGCCTCTTCTCCCAAAGGTGCTCCTAAGGGTCAGACAAGACAAGCCAAGGATGATTTTAATAGCTCCAGATTGGCCTCGGCAACACTGGTACCCATTACTGAGGAGTCTGGTAAGGAAGCCTCCATGGCCTTTACCTTTGATTCCACACCTGTTGTCTCAGAAAGAAGGTCACCTGCTCAATGTCAAGCTTCACTCTCTTCATCTAACAGCCTGGCATATTCTGTTTTGAAACACAGCAGGTCTCAACTTCCTCAACAAGTTTTAAATGTGATTATGGAAGCCAGAAGACCTAGTACAAGGAAAGTGTACAGACAAATGGAAGAGATTTTTATTTTGGAGTGCAGCAAACAATTTGGAGATTTCTGAGCCTAATTTGAGTGTGGCTCTTCAATATCTTACTGAGTTATTGGACAAAGGTTTGTCTTTCTCTTCCATTAAGATTCATGCTGCAGCAATTTCAGCTCACTATGATTGTGACCCACCATTGTTTTCATCCTTTGTTCAAGCAATTTCTTAGAGGGGCAAAGAATATAAGACCCCCAATAGAGCTCCTACTCCTGCTTGGGATCTCAATTTTGTGTTGGAGAAACTTACTCTACAACCTTTTGAGCCTGCGGCTGCTGCTGAATTGAAATACTTGTCATGGAAGACTGCTTTTTTGTTGGCCATTACTTCTGCAAGAAGGGTTTCTGAATTGCAGGCCCTTATGGCGGTAGAGCCTTTTTTGATTTTTCATAAGGATAGGGTATCATTACGTACTAATCCTTCCTTTATGCCTAAGGTGGTTTCTAGTGTGGCTTTAAACCAAACTATTCATTTGCCTACTTTTTATGCAGATCCCCAAAATAAAGGGGAAAAGATTTTGCACACTTTAGATGTACACAGGCAGTTGCGTTATTATTTAAGCAGGACTAAGGATTTTAGGCAGTCTCAGCAGTTGTTTGTTTCTTTTGCTTTGAGTTCTCAGGGCAAGCCTGTGTCAAAACAAACTATTTCTAAGTGGATTGGGTTTTGCATTGCATTTTGTTATTCCCATCATGGCAAGGAGATTCCGCTGGAATTAGCCCTCATTCCACTAGCGCTACTGCCACTTCAACTGCATTTCTAAGCGGCGTGGCAACTAAGGATATTTTGGAGGCAGCTACTTGGAGTTCAGTGCATACTTTCTCTAAGCATTACCACCTTCCTCTCTACTCTAAATCTAGGGCTGGTTTTGCCACAGCAATTTTGCAGGGCATGTTGTCAGCTCCTGCTTCCTTATGATTTGCCAGCCTCCCTTACCTCTGCTTTGGGATTCTACCCAATAGTTAGGACTGGAGCAATGTGGAATGAAGAACATAGTACAGTTTTGTACCTACCATAAATGTAGATGTTCGAGGATCCACATTGCTGCAGTCCAATTTACCCTCCCTCCTTCCCCTCTGTGTTTAGGGGTGGTTGTGTAGGTGAGGTTATACTCTGGTGATTTTGTATATATTGTACATAGTTTTGGTGTAGGATTGTTTGGAGTTTTTGGTTTTGGCCTTGTTTTTTTAGGGTCTTCTGACATCTGGGGCAAGAAAAGACTGAGGATATGACGTCGGTCATGCGCATTAGTACCCTGACGTACTGACGTCAGTCTAATGCGCCTTGACCGACGTCAGCCATATACTTTGGTATTCGGGCCGACTGGGACAGCGGACTACCCCCAATAGTTAGGACTGCAGCAATGTGGATCCTCGAACATCTACATTTATGGTAGGTACAAAACTGTACTTTTCTTTTACTAGTCAAAACTTGAATTTTACTCTAAAATAGTTTGTGACACTTTTTTTTTCTTGGATTCTACTTTCAGACTGAATAAGTTCATCAGTGTGCAGCTGTCTTGGAAAGCCTTGAAATATCTGGTAATTAAGAAACCATATGTATGATGCATGAAAAAGCCATTGTGGTGCAGCGGTAGCGTTGTTGCCTCACAGCAAGAGGTTCTTCCATTCGATTCTCTGCTGGATCGCCTTCTGTGTGGAGTCTGTATGTCCTCCCCGCAGTCGAGTGGCGTTCGAAAGACATGCGTAGAATGGGCGTGCCTTCGTTGAAGGTCGGGCGTCGAGCTGGCACCTCGGCACCGTAAAAATCTACTGCCAGTCATTAGCGGACTGGAGTTCTACTGTCGCGACCCCTAACTGGGAAAAGCCGAAAGAAGAACAGTCACTGTGTAATTTGTGAGGTTAATAAAAGTGTAAAAAATTAAATTCCTTTCATAAAAAGTTAGTGCAGCCCCTGTGAAAGGTGTCCTGCTCACCCTACTTGAGTACGGTTTACCTTTGTTTGCACACTTCTTTAACAAAAATATGTAGACTGTGCAGACCTTATCTAATACAATGTTTCATCAATTCCCCTTGTCTTTTATACCATTACTTTTCTTTATCGAGTGCAGTCTGCCATTACAAGTCAGATCCAACGTGCTTCTGCACTTCCATCTCTTTAAATTACTCCACAAAGATGCTCCTTCTCGACTTGCAATGAAACTGATCATTAGCATATCCACCTGCATCCTTAGAAGTCATGGTACATACAGTAGGTCTTAAACTCCAAACTCCATCTACTAAATCCATTTTTCTGTCACTAGTTTCACTGTACTTGCCCCAAAACTGTGGCAATCCTTTCCTCTTTATCTCATAGAGCATGCTAATTTCAGGCACCAGCTGGAACACTGAGTAATACAAATGCAAATACCAGAATGGAGGGCATATCGTATAATAAATACTGCAGTGTACAGTGTTAATTTTACCCGCATGTCATCCTAATTATACCACTGCTGTACCTGTTACCACATTGTGTCTGATTCCTGTAAATATGTACGTAGCTTCTCTTTCCCATTGCTGCCTGTTGTCTTACAACATTACTTTTCTCGGTTCCTCTGTCTCATTGGACACGTTGTCTTTACCATTACTTATCTCTTGCGTTGTCCTCTAAGTGTGTATTACCTCTCACTATTTTTCTTTCTACTTCTCTGATTCTACTTTTTTGTTTTTAAAATGTACACTTCAGCATGTTGCTAAATGTGAACATAGTATGTCTATTATTTTGTGGTCAGTCTACATGACATTTGTTTTCCACTTTTAGTTGTATTTGTTCCATTTTTGTTAATGCTTTGAATGTAGCCTGGTCTGAACCTGCAAGGTGGCCATGCTGTGATCAGTCCTCTGTCCCAGTAATTAAAATGCAACTGTTTGACCAGTAAAGTCCATCGGTGAAGTCCATCCAGGACAGAAAATGAATTTGTTATTAGGGCCTTACGTAAATCTGTACTGTACTTCTTTCATGCTCTCTCCTTCAAAGGAGAACTAGCAATGTTTGTGGGTCAACAGGTAACCCACTCATCTGCGGTACAGGAAGTCCAGAAGGTGATGGTTTCTATTCTTGCTCAAGGTGATTGCATTACTGACAGTGCACTGCAGAATTAAGGGGGGGATGTTGCACTCGAGTGTGATGTTGTTTGGATGAGATGGTAAACCAAAGTTCCATATGCCTGTGTCAGTGATAGCTCAGGTGTATGTAAAAGATCCCATGGCATCTATCAAAAAGAGTAGGGGAATTTCTCCAATGCCCTTGCCAAATTTACTGTAGTACGTAGTATAAATACCACCTCGGGTCTGTTCTGAAAGAGGCCTGTAGGCTAGTAACTGTGTAAGAATCCAGATCCCAACCCTGACATTAGAAAACATTTAGAGGATTGAAGCTAGTGCCTGCTAATGCTTTAGTAAAAAATTCATTTGTATCCTGAGAGGATGGGAAAGAGTATAAACAACTTGAAGCATCAGAGGCATTAACTACCAAAACACCTGCACTAATTCCAGAGACATTTTAAAACAGAATATATGTGAAGTGGTACTGGATGCTGTCATAAAACAATACCTTTTGAAACTTTTGCAGACAGCCCTTACAGTACGAAAGCAGGCTGCCATATGTTAATATGATGATACTGATGCTTACCTTGGTGCGCCAGTAATCAGAGGTAACCCATGGTAAGGGATACAGTCCCTGCCGGTGAATGTTAAAGTACAGCTGTTTAATGCTTCAGTAAACAAAGATGTACTTTTCTGACCTCTGTCACAGGAAGTATTTAAATGGTTAGAGGAGAGAGTCTGAATGATACTGTTAGTATTAAACTTTGAAATGCAAGTACCTTAAGTAAGATATTTGAAAAAAAAGAGCTTAAACAAGTTCATGGATTGGCTGGTAGACATCAAATGACCTGTTTTTAAAGCTTGTTCAAAGTGGTTGTTTTACTTGTTCTTATATTCTGATTAGTAAAAGCTACTAGAAAAATCTAGCCACGCTAGAGTTTTCACTGTATGATAAACCTCCAGTATTAGAGGCTTGTGGGATATAAACAAATAACCCTTTAAGGATATCAAGTGTTTCAGCTATATGGCTTCTGAATGTCCATGACTTCATAAAGACTTAAAAAGTAAAAAAAGATGCATTTAGGCCAATGTCTTGCATTCTGAAGAATTCTTAGCACTCTGAAAGAGATAAATACAACTAATTGTAGTCATGTGACTAAGTGTTTTGGCTTTATTTGTGCAGAGTTATCCATGTCTAATCCTGAATTTGATGTCCATCAGCATAGTCTGCCATAAAAATCAACTCCCAGATATTTTAAGTAGACTTCATGGTCGGCTTTTCTACTTCTTAGGTTGTGAACATAAGTAAATAATCCCTTTCAAGTGTGTAAGGTCTGGCACTGATCTTTTTTTTTTTCAGTTTTAATGCAAATAGCTGTAAACTTATGAGAAGCTATAGTGTACCTTCAGTGGAGTAAAACTGGTTCCAGGATCATTTTCAGCCAACACTTGAGCCATTATGGCAAAAGCAGGTGCAGTTTAACACTGAAATAACACAATAATAAAAATGCAGATAAATCAGGAAATGTCAAATTATTGATCTAATAAAGATAACAGCATTATAAAACAGACTTCATTGTTGCAGTGGGTTATGTAGGTGCTACAGCTGGTGTTACAAAGCATAAAGTAATCACTATCTAGCACATTTTTTTTTTTTTTAGATCAAGCATCAGCTGAGCTTTAGGGTCCATCCGCTGGAAGTAGATTAGATGGTGACAGGCTTGCTCCTAGCTGAAATTGCTGTAAAAGATGTACTGATTATTTGCCTTTAATCAACAGAGGAGAGAATGTAAGGGTTTACCCAAGAGCTGTTGACTGTCTTCTTTTTGGCACATCGTCTACTGAAAATTTAATTTAAAAAATGTGATCCAAAAAAACTACAAAACAGAAGAAAATCTTTCTGCAGGGAGGGCAGTCCCCCACACCCGAAATTATGTATACCAGCTTCATGGTTGCACCACAGTGGGGAAAAGAGAGAAGAAAAACTAAAAAGCGTACCACAGCCTTGCAGAGTACAACGCATTGCAAAAAAACTTTGCATAAAGTTTTTGCAGTGAACAGTCATGCAAAAATCCAGAGATGACTGATAAGATAGCTGAATGTAAGTTGTAAATGTTTAAAAAAAGTTGAATGCAAGTTGTAAATGGTAAAAACAAAAAAAAACATAGTTCTCTGTTTTGAATGAAGGTTGTCAGTTCATGACGGAGCATTTTGTAGTTAGTGTAGCGTATTTAGTGATAATGTTTTAGGATGTTCGATTAAGCTGCAAGGTGGCTAAATACTTGTTTTAGAAGGCTATAGTGTCGCATTCACAGACTGGATAAATTTAACTCTTTTTCAAAGGCATGGCACCTGTAGCAGTCAGGAACATTGACTACTGTTCCCCTGCAAAGAGTTACTTTGTTTTGTTTTGGTGACTGTCCAAAACATTGGGATTGTTAAATGTACACACACAAAGTTTTCATTTTATTAAAACACGTGACATTATGTGCTAGGACATACTAATTGTACAGTAAAAGTCGCAAGGAAAACGTGGTGTCTTAACTGTTTGTGTTGTATCAGCTGCATTTTATTATTTGAACATTTTAAACTTAAGTTATTGATGTGTAGTGAGTGTCTGGTAAAGGTTTAAAGACCCCATTTTTCTGATAAGAAAATTGTTATTGTTTTACTCTCCTCCTACATTCATTTAGTTTAAATGTATTTTATTTTACATGTTTTATGGTGTGCACAGTGGAGTACAAGTAGACTTTTCAGCAGTTGCTTTACTTTTCCTTCTGGCACTTTTTAGCCACACAACCTTGCAGCTTTTCAATACCACTTAACAGTATAGCTGCCAGATACACTCGCTTCTGTTTGCAGTGCTGTACCAACAGGCCTAAAATCAGTGAAGTTAATGCAATGTTTTTGTAACTGTATTAAGGAAAGAAAAATATGGCTATGTTGTCGCAATCCATTTTCAGAAAACCATATTTTCTCTTAGTACCAATTACAAAGTGGGCTCATGCCCCTTTATTATACAGCCGCTTGCCTTGGTAAGTTTTAAATGCTGCTTTGTCATACTGATCAGCAAGTTAGCCCAGCAGAGCTAATTAACTCAAATCCTCTGGATCCTATGGTAATAGCTACAAATTTGTACAACTCCCTGTGCAAATGTATTTTCTCTGGTGTAGCTGCTTTATTGTATTCTTTTCTCATGTCCTGTACCTTCTAATTCAGAATCCTGATGCAGCAAAGGCAAAACTGATCTCTCGAATGGCAAAGATGGGACAGCCTATGTTACCATTCATCACAGGACAGGTTACTGCTCAACCAGACTCAAGCGATTCAGAAATGGAGGTGGGTTCATTGCTTTATTATTTCTGACCTTATTCACTTAACAAAGGACCTCTCAGTTTTCTGCATCCAAGGGGCTGCAAGGGTTTTTAATTCAAAATGTCCACATAAAATCATTGGTTTCATGAGAACTATCATTTTGGCATATTGGAGTTTTTTTTAATCAAGATGCCTTTTGCAGGTTCTTTATGATGCAATAGGTGGACTAATTTTATTGTCTGGCAGTTTTAGAATTTAGTCAGTGGCATTATTTCTGTATTGTCTGTTGCAGAGTGCTAAAGCTATTGCAGTGTTTCAAAGTATAGCTCATTAAATTGATATATTCCCTGTATTCTGCCAATATGAAGTCCTTTGATTACCTAATATGTGGCACTCTATAGGAAAATTGCATGTCAGTACAGACTTTATTCTGTGCATTGCCAGTAGAGAAATGTTGATTTCTGTTGATGTCTTTTAGGATCCCACTGCTTCCCGAGGAGTGTCCCATCCTGCAGCCCCACCCACTGTTCGTCCTCAGCCACACCCAGTGCAGATGATGCCTTCTCAAATGCCAACACATGGTAAACTTTGCTTTACAGTACTACAGTACTTTACAGTACTACATTTAAAAAAATGAATACAATCTAAACATAGCTGTAGCTCATATGTTAAAATCCAATTCTGTATGCATTTGCTGGAATTTGTTGCCACCTGTGTACAGAGGTTAAATGTACCTCTGGTTTAGATGCTGTATTTAGTCTTTGATGATCAAATGTTTGTATTAACAGAAGCTTAAATGTAGAGTGTGTGTATAGTGTTGAGGGGATGTGCAGATTACTAAAGTACTTGGTTTATTAGTTTGACCATGGGCATTTGTGGCTTGATAGCTGCGTGGAGTTTGCTTTCCTAGTGGACACGTGGGAAGATACTGTTGTAAGAGCAAGATCTAGGCCACTACAGACTATGGTGATGTTGTTGCTGCAGGGAGATGTCTGCTTGTGCTGTGACAGTTTTACCCTTCAGAAGCGGGTGGAGAAAACACATTAGTTTGACCACAACTGGGTATCTGATGTAAAAGCCAGCTCCATGAAGGGAGATGTTAGCCTGTCCAAGCCTTTAGATTACCCAAGGTCGACTTGAATCCCAAATCCTGCAGAAAAGATTGCTGGAGAAGGATTGGAGTAAGTTGCCTTAGTAGGCTTATACTTCCTGAATGGGGGACCTGGGGGGGGGTTATTACTACACTCTTATACAGACCTGATCCTAGCCACAGAATGCTTCCACTCTAGTGAAGATCTGTAATTGTGCAAAAGTGCACACTTGCTTTAACTTTGCATAGTACTACATTGTACCTTAATTGCTGGCCAGCAGGTAAGAAGGGATTTATAAGCTTCAAGTAAGTACTGAACCTTGCTGAATGATGATTGCAGCCTGTTGCTTCTGACATATTCCATTGTCAGGTGCTGGTAAAAATGATTTCCCCAGTAGAAGACAATGTGTCAGTAGTCCTAAGGTCCAAAACTGGAAGTATTACCTCCCTTAGCACTGATGAGCTCCACATCCTCCTATCCACTATCCTTCTGCCTGACAGGATGGAGAACTGTGTTGCTGACTAAGGAGGGAGGCGCAAAGCCTTTGAGTCTTCCAACCATCTATGCCTTGCTAGTACCCTCCCTCAGGCTGCACCTCCTTTCTCTGGGAGGGCCATACCAGTCAAATCTGGAGTAAATTTGTGAATGCCCGTCCACTTCATCTAGTTTTTGTTTAAAGGAAGATAGCAAGTCCACTATTAACATTTAGGGGAAGATGGCAAGTTCCCTGTTAACATGTAGGGAAAGGTAGCATGTCCCCTGTTAACATGTAGGGGAAGATAGCAAGTCCCCTGTTAACATGTAGAGGAAGTTAGCAAGTCCACTGTTAACATGTAGGGGAAGGTAGCAAGTCCACTATTAACATGTAGGGAAAGGTAGCAAGTCTCCTGTTAACATGTAGGGAAAGGTAGCAAGTCGCAGTGTTAGCATGTAGGGGAAGATAGCAAGTCCACTGCTAACATGTAGGGAAAGGTGGCAAGTCCACTGCTAACATGTAGGGAAAGGTAGCAAGTCTCCCTGTTAACATGTAGGGGAAGATAGCAAGTTCCCTGTTAACATGTAGGGAAAGGTAGCAAGTCATGGTGTTAACATGTAGGGGAAAATAGCAAGTCCACTGTTAACATGTAGGAAAAGGTAGCACGTCCCCTGTTAACATGTAGGGAAAATAGCACGTCCCCTGCTAACATGTAGCGGAAGATAGCACTTCCCCTGTTAATATGTTGAGGAAGATAGCATGTAGGAAAAGGTAGCAAGTGCCCTGTTAATATGTAGGGGAAGATAGCAAATCCCCTGTTAACATGTAGGGGAAGGTAGCAAATCCCCTGTTAACATGTAGGGAAAGGTAGCAATTCCATTGCTAACATGTAGGGAAAGGTAGCAAGTTCCCTGTTAACATGTAGGGAAATGTAGCAAGTCCACTGTTAACATGTAGGCAAATGTAGCAAGTCCCCCCTTAACATGTAGGGGAAGATATCAAGTCCCCTGTTAGTATGTAGGGGAAGATATCAAGTCCCCTGTTATTATGTAGGGGAAGATATCAAGTCCCCTGTTAGCATGTAGGGGAATATATAAAGTTCCCTGTTAATATGTAGGGGTAGATAGCAAGTCCACTGTTAATGTGTAGGGGAAGATAGCAAGTCCTATGTTAACATGTAGGAAAAGGTACCAAGTCCCCTGTTAACATGTAGAGGAAGATAGCAACTCCCTGTTAACATGTAGGAAAAGGTAGCAAGTTCACTGTTAACATGTAGGGGAAGATAGCAAGTCCACTGTTAGCATGTAGGAAAAGGTAGCAAGTCCCCTGTTAACATGTAGGGGAAGATAGCAAGTCCCCTGTTAACATGTAGGGGAAGGTAGCAAGTCCCCTGTTAACATGTAGAGGAAGGTAGCAAGTCCCCTATTAACATGTAGGGGAAGGTAGCAAGTCCCCTATTAACATGTAGGGGAAGGTAGCAAGTCCCCTGTTAACATGTAGGGGAAGGTAGCAAGTCCCCTGTTAACATGTAGGGGAAGGTAGCAAGTCCCCTGTTAACGTGTAGGAAAAGGTAGCAAGTCGCAGTGTTAACATGTAGGTGAAGATAGCAATTTCATAGTTAACATGTAGGAATAGGTAGTAAGTCCCCTGTTAACATGTAGGGGAAGATAGGAAGTCCACTGTTAACATGTAGAGGAAGGTAGCAAATCGCAGTGTTAACATGTAGGGGAAGATTGCAAGTCCCCTGTTAACATGTAGGGGAAGATTGCAAGTCCCCTGTTAACATGTAGGGGAAGATAGGAAGTCCACTGTTAACATGTAGGGGAAGGTAGCAAGTCGCAGTGTTAACATGTAGGGGAAGATAGCAAGTTCCCTGTTAACATGTAGGGAAAGGTAGCAAGTCATGGTGTTAACATGTAGGGGAACATAGCAAGTCCACTGTTAACATGTAGGGAAAGGTAGCACTTCCCCTGTTAACAAGTAGGGGAAAATAGCACGTCCCCTGCTAACATGTAGCGGAAGATAGCACGTCCCCTGTTAATATGTAGAGGAAGATAACATGTAGGAAAAGGTAGCAAGTCCCCTGTTAACATGTAGGGGAAGATAGCAAATGCCCTGTTAACATGTAGGGGAAGGTAGCAAATCCCCTGTTAATATGTAGGGAAAGGTAGCAAGTCCATTGCTAACATGTAGGGAAAGGTAGCAAGTTCCCTGTTAACATGTAGGGAAATGTAGCAAGTCCACTGTTAACATGTAGGCAAAGGTAGCAAGTCCCCCCTTAACATGTAGGGGAAGATAGCAAGTCCCCTGTTAGTATGTAGGGGAAGATATCAAGTCCCCTGTTAGCATGTAGGGGAATATATAAAGTTCCCTGTTAATATGTAGGGGTAGATAGCAAGTCCACTGTTAATGTGTAGGGGAAGATAGCAAGTCCTATGTTAACATGTAGGAAAAGGTACTAAGTCCCCTGTTAACATGTAGAGGAAGATAGCAACTCCCTGTTAACATGTAGGAAAAGGTAGCAAGTTCACTGTTAACATGTAGGGGAAGATAGCAAGTCCACTGTTAACATGTAGGAAAAGGTAGCAAGTCCCCTGTTAACATGTAGGGGAAGATAGCAAGTCCCCTGTTAACATGTAGGGGAAGGTAGCAAGTCCCTGTTAACATGTAGAGGAAGATAGCAAGTCCCCTATTAACATGTAGGGGAAGGTAGCAAGTCCCCTATTAACATGTAGGGGAAGGTAGCAAGTCCCCTATTAACATGTAGGGGAAGGTAGCAAGTCCCCTATTAACATGTAGGGGAAGGTAGCAAGTCCCCTGTTAACATGTAGGGGAAGGTAGCAAGTCCCCTGTTAACATGTAGGGGAAGGTAGCAAGTCCCCTGTTAGCGTGTAGGGGAAGGTAGCAAGTCCCCTGTTAACGTGTAGGAAAAGGTAGCAAGTCGCAGTGTTAACATGTAGGTGAAGATAGCAATTTCATAGTTAACATGTAGGAAAAGGTAGTAAGTCCCCTGTTAACATGTAGGGGAAGATAGGAAGTCCAATGTTAACATGTAGGGGAAGGTAGCAAATCGCAGTGTTAACATGTAGGGGAAGATTGCAAGTCCCCTGTTAACATGTAGGGGAAGATAGGAAGTCCACTGTTAACATGTAGGGGAAGGTAGCAAGTCGCAGTGTTAACATGTAGGGGAAGATTGCAAGTCCCCTGTTAACATGTAGGGGAAGATAGCAAGTCCCCTGTTAGCATGTAGGGGAAGAAAGCAAGCCCCCTATTAGCATGTAGGGGAAGATATCAAGTCCCCTGTTAACATGTAGGGAAATGTAGCAAGTCCCCTGTTAACATGTAGGGAAAGGTAGTAAGTCCCCTGTTAACATGTAGGGGAAGATAGCAAGTCCACAGTTAACATGTAGGGGAAGATAGCAAGTCCACAGTTAACATGTAGGGGAAGATAGCAAGTCCACAGTTAACATGTAGGGGAAGATAGCAAGTCCACAGTTAACATGTAGGGGAAGATAGCAAGTCCACAGTTAACATGTAGGGGAAGATAGCAAGTCCACAGTTAACATGTAGGGGAAGATAGCAAGTCCCCTGTCAACATGTAGGGGAAGATAGCAAGTCCCCTGTTAACATGTAGGGGAAGATAGCAAGTCCCCTGTTAACATGTAGGGGAAGATAGCAAGTCCCCTGTTAACATGTAGGGGAAGATAGCAAGTCCCCTGTTAACATGTAGGGGAAGATAGCAAGTCCCCTGTTAACATGTAGGGAAGATAGCAAGTCCCTGTTAACATGTAGGGAAGATTGCAAGTCCCCTGTTAACATGTAGGGAAGATTGCAAGTCCCCTGTTAACATGTAGGGAAGATTGCAAGTCCCTGTTAACATGTAGGAAGATTGCAAGTCCCTGTTAACATGTAGGGGAAGATTGCAAGTCCCCTGTTAACATGTAGGGGAAGATTGCAAGTCCCCTGTTAACATGTAGGGGAAGATTGCAAGTCCCCTGTTAACATGTAGGGGAAGATTGCAAGTCCCCTGTTAACATGTAGGAAGATTGCAAGTCCCCTGTTAACATGTAGGGAAGATTGCAAGTCCCCTGTTAACATGTAGGGAAGATTGCAAGTCCCTGTTAACATGTAGGGGAAGATTGCAAGTCCCTGTTAACATGTAGGGAAGATTGCAAGTCCCTGTTAACATGTAGGGAAGATTGCAAGTCCCCTGTTAACATGTAGGGGAAGATTGCAAGTCCCCTGTTAACATGTAGGGGAAGATTGCAAGTCCCTGTTAACATGTAGGGAAGATTGCAAGTCCCCTGTTAACATGTAGGGAAGATTGCAAGTCCCCTGTTAACATGTAGGGGAAGATTGCAAGTCCCCTGTTAACATGTAGGGGAAGATTGCAAGTCCCCTGTTAACATGTAGGGGAAGATTGCAAGTCCCCTGTTAACATGTAGGGAAGATTGCAAGTCCCCTGTTAACATGTAGGGAAGATTGCAAGTCCCCTGTTAACATGTAGGGGAAGATTGCAAGTCCCCTGTTAACATGTAGGGAAGATTGCAAGTCCCCTGTTAACATGTAGGGAAGATTGCAAGTCCCCTGTTAACATGTAGGAAGATTGCAAGTCCCCTGTTAACATGTAGGGGAAGATTGCAAGTCCCCTGTTAACATGTAGGGAAGATTGCAAGTCCCTGTTAACATGTAGGGGAAGATTGCAAGTCCCTGTTAACATGTAGGGAAGATTGCAAGTCCCCTGTTAACATGTAGGGAAGATTGCAAGTCCCCTGTTAACATGTAGGGGAAGATTGCAAGTCCCCTGTTAACATGTAGGGGAAGATTGCAAGTCCCCTGTTAACATGTAGGGGAAGATTGCAAGTCCCCTGTTAACATGTAGGGGAAGATTGCAAGTCCCCTGTTAACATGTAGGGGAAGATTGCAAGTCCCCTGTCAACATGTAGGGGAAGATTGCAAGTCCCCTGTCAACATGTAGGGGAAGATTGCAAGTCCCCTGTCAACATGTAGGGGAAGATTGCAAGTCCCCTGTCAACATGTAGGGAAGATTGCAAGTCCCCTGTCAACATGTAGGGGAAGATTGCAAGTCCCCTGTCAACATGTAGGGGAAGATTGCAAGTCCCCTGTCAACATGTAGGGGAAGATTGCAAGTCCCCTGTCAACATGTAGGGGAAGATTGCAAGTCCCCTGTCAACATGTAGGGGAAGACTGCAAGTCCCCTGTCAACATGTAGGGGAAGACTGCAAGTCCCCTGTCAACATGTAGGGGAAGACTGCAAGTCCCCTGTCAACATGTAGGGGAAGACTGCAAGTCCCCTGTCAACATGTAGGGGAAGACTGCAAGCCCCCTGTCAACATGTAGGGAAAGGTAGCAAGCCCCCTGTCAACATGTAGGGAAAGGTAGCAAGCCCCCTGTCAACATGTAGGGAAAGGTAGCAGGTTGCAGGGTTAACATGTAGAGGAAGATAGCAAGTCCCCTGTTAACATGTAGGGGAAGATAGCAAGTTGCAATGTTAACATGTAGGGGAAGATGTCAAGTCCCCTGTTAACATGTAGGGGGAAGATGTCAAGTCCCCTGTTAACATGTAGGGGGAAGATGTCAAGTCCCCTGTTAATATGTAGGGGGAAGATGTCAAGTCCCCTGTTAACATGTAGGGGAAGATGTCAAGTCCCCTGTTAACATGTAGGGGAAGATGGCAAGTCCCCTGTTAACATGTAGGGGAAGATGGCAAGTCTCCTGTTAACATGTAGGGGAAGATGGCAAGTCCCCTGTTAACATGTAGAAGAAGATGGCAAGTCCCCTGTCAACATGTAGTGGAAGATAATCTGTGAGCGCTTTCGTTCCCTCAAATCAAATGAACTTCTTCAGACAAATTCACAGTAAAACCCCTCCTTATATAACCAAGAAATCACATGAACGATAAAATGCCTTACATCACAAGTTTAAAACTGATTGTTAAAAGGCATATACATATTTATAAAGATATTTACATATACTTTAAAAGAATTTTTAAGCACAAAGTGGAGAATTATTAATATATAAACAATCAAAAAGGTGCATCCATAAAAACCTTTAAGTACATAAAATATTATATTATCTTATAAGAATATTCTATACTGAATTTCATAAATTCATTCAGCGTAATAAACTTTTAAGCTTGAGTAAACACAACAGAACACTGATCATTAAGGCCTGGGTAACTATGTGCATTTTAAGGTAAGTTGCCACCATAACTCCTGTCTTTCGAGTAAAAGGGATGTATGCCCACCTCTAGGGTCCTCCATCACCTGGTTGATCGCCTTAAATTTAAAGTGGTGTCCAGGTTTGTCCCTAATGTGTTTGGTCAAAGCATTATTTTCTTTCTGTTTATACTATAAATGTGTTCATAGATTCTTTCTTTGAACCTACAATCGTTTTTTCTGATATAAAATGCCAGGCAAAGTTAACATCTTGCCAAATATACCACACTGTTAGTTAGTCATATCTAGCAGTAAGTGAAAAATGCCCGTTGGCAATTGTATAGTCCCTACCTATGTCTTTGTACCTGCAATAGGCACAAGCTTCACATTTAACCATTCCTGGGGTCCTGTTGTACAATTTATGCTCTTTCTCCAATATATTTTTAAGTTAGCTCCTTTTCTATACACAACTCTTGGTAGGGCACCCAATTTAGATCCAAGATCTGTTTCTCCCATAAGGATACACCCATTTTTTAACAGGGTACCCCTTATGGACTCACCATAAGGTGTATATGTAGTAATTAAGCTGACAATATATCCATTCTTATCCCTATTGTTAATACTATGCATTGGAGTACTTATGTCAGCACTATTAGCCTCAGTGGTGCAGGGCTAAGCATATGAGCTAATAAGGCTGGTGGTCCCAAAATGGGTGAGAAGTGCCCCTCCCTTCTTTTTATTTGGACTTCTTTTATGAGTCCCTGCAGTAACATTTCTGGGTAGCCCCTTCTTTCAAAACATTTGTTTTAAATTATTGCATTCCTGCATGAATTCTCTATCCAAGGTGATCATCCGTGCTGCCCTAACCAGCTGACCTTTGACTATAGATTTTTTTCTGGTATTGTGGATGGCAGCTTGTGTAATGTAAAAATGAGTTTGAGTAGGTTTTCTTTTTGTGAATTTTAGATGAGTAGCATCCCCCTAAAATGTCCTTAGTTAATTCCACATGCAAGTAAGCAATCTTTACGCTGTCAAAATTGGATGTGAATTCCAGAAAGGATGTGCTGGCATTCATCTCATCTACTATTTCCTTAGCCGTAGTTTCATCTCCATTTATGATCATAAATATATCATCCAAAAATCTTGTATAATACATGATTTTATCTTTGATGTTACTTCTGGTAAACACAAAATGGTGCTCCCAGAAGGCCATAACTAAGTTGGCGAAACTACTGCCACATGGGGACCCCATAGTTACCCCCCCCCCCTTTTCTGTAGGCAGTATGTACCATTAAACATGAAAAAAAATGTTCTGCAAAATGATGTATAGCAGTTCTTCAACTATAATCTAGTTTCATTTGCTGGGGCACCTCTTTCTACTAACACATCTACCACCCATTCAATTCCTAAATTGTGGGGTATGACTGTGTAAAGGTCTTTTACATCCACAGTTAAAAAGTTGAGCTCTTCACTACATTCCTGATTATTCGTGTCCCTTAAAAATGACCAGGAGTCCTTACAAATTTGGTGTTCCATTGTTACATATTTTTTCAAGATACCATCAACCACCTTAGCACAAGCATATGTGGCTGAATTTCTCCCATCAGTTATGGGGCGTATAGCCAGATTCTTGTGAATCTTTGGAGTGCCAAAGATAACAGATGTGATAGGCGTTGATGTTGTTAAATACTTAAACATGTCCAAGTCTATTTGACCGCAAATAAATAAATCATTAATGTAACCTCTTATTTTCCTGTATGCTACATTACGTTCATTTAAAGACACCATTTCATAACTGTCCTGTTTCAGTATTTCCTCCATTCTACAGGTATAATCATCGTTAGTCATAAATACAAGCCCCCCCCACCCTTGTCTGGCTTCATGACTCTGATGTTGGCAAGCCTCAAAGCATTTAGTTCCAGTACATTTTCATTAGTCATATTCTTTTGAATCCCCCATGAGCATAAGAGCCCTTTAATTTATTTCTAAAATCAGTTTCACATATTTTTTTAAAAAGTGCTAGTGTAAGATGCAAGGGTGGGTTATAAAGGTACTAGGAACCCTGTTTTCATTCACAATATTCATTTCACAACCGTGAAATAAAAGCTGTAAATTTAATTTACATATGCAGAGCTTAAAGCCCATCAGTACAGTGCGTATGTTTGCTTTCTGCATTGGTATAAATGTCAATCCCCTTGCTAAAAGTTTGATTAAATTAGGTTCTATAGCCACAGTAGTAAAGTTAAATATATTAGTCACCTTGCTGGTTAGTTTGAATAACAGGATGTCCAGCTGCTTCACTGTGGTTGTATTCCTCACCAAAAGTAACAGCTGCTTCACTGTGGTTGTTTTCTTCACCAGAAATAACAGTCCCATGCTCATTTTCATTTTCTTCAAGCTGTACTTCCCAGTTTGCTACCATCTCCGTTTGTTGGAGTGGTTGTTTTTCTGTGATTTTGCCTTCTCTTTGTTGCTTCCTCATTGTATTTGACCGTTGTATGTAGAAACACGAAAGTTTTGTCCTACTGAAACTCCATTGATGTTTCTCCCTTGCAAACGCTCACTACTACTTGGCTGGCTTGTCCCTTCCTGTTCCTCTGGTTCAGTGACATCACCAGTGATGTCACTAGTGGACGGATCTGCTTCAGCCTCCTCATGCATATTAATATTAAAGCGTTGTGGTTGGTTTACAGGGGCTTTGCTACTCTTGATGGGCATTCTTGGGTGCAGGAAAGCCAGCCCATTAGTGTAGTCATCAAGATCTCTGTGTAGTTTCTTGGTTTTTTGTAGCTTTATATTTTAAAATCAAGACATCAGTGGACTCAAAAGTTCTATTGCATTCAGATTTGTAGCTATCAAAGCCATTGTTGGTTTTAATGCTATCCTCCAGCATTAACAGTTCATTAAACAGCTCAGCATTTTCTTTTTTATTTAGTTTGAAAAAATATGGAACAATGGAACACCAAATTTGTAAGGACTCCTGGTCCTATTTAAGGGACATGAGTAATCAGGAATATAGTGAAGAGCTCAACTTTTTAACTGTGGATGTAAAAGACCTTTACTCAATCATCCCCCACAATTTAGGAATTGAATGGGTGGTAGATGTGTTAGTAGAAGGAGGTACCCCAGCAAATGAAACTAGATTATTTGAAGAACTACTATACATCATTTTGCAGAACAATTTTTTCATGTTTAATGGTACATACTACCTACAGAAAAGGCGAGTAGCTGTGGGGTCCCCATGTGGCGGTAGTTTCGCCAACTTAGTTATGGCCTTCTGGGAGCATCATTTTGTGTTTACCAAAAGTAACATCAAAGATTAAAATCATGTGTTATACGTGATTTTTGGACGACATATTTATGATCATAAATGGAGATGAAACTACGGCTAAGGAAATAGTGGATGAGATGAATGCCAGCACATCCTTTCTGGAATTCACGTCCAATTTTGACAGCATAAAGATTGCTTACTTGGATGTGGAATTAACCTAGGACATTTTAGGGGGATGCTACTTATCTAAAATTCATAGAGAAAAACCTACTCTAACTCATGTTTACATTACACAAGCTGCCATCCACAATACCAGATTAAATCTATAGTCAAAGGTCAGCTGGTTAGGACAGCATGGATGATCACCTTGGATGGAGAATTCATGAAGGAATGCAATCATTTAAAACAAATGTTTGAAAGAAGGGGCTACCCAGAAGTGTTACTGCAGGGACTCATAAAAGAATAAAATAAAAAGAAGGGAGGGGCACTTCTCACCCATTTTGGGACCACCAGCCTTATTAGCTCATATGCTTAGCCCTGCCACCACTGAGGGTAATAGAGCTGACATAGTACTTCAATGCACAGTAATAACAGTAGGGATAAGAATGGATACATTGTCAGCTCAATTACTACATATACACCCTATGGTGAGTCCATAAGGGGCACCCTGTTAAAAAACGGGTGTATCCTTATGGAAGACACAGATCTTGGATCTAAATTGGGCGCCCTACCAAGAGTTGTGTATAGAAAAGGAGCTAACTTAAAATATATTAGAGAAAGAGCATAAATTGTACAACAGGACCCCAGGAATGGTTAAATGTGAAGCTTGTGCCTATTGCAGGTACATAGACATAGGTAGGGGACTATACAATTGCTAACGGGCATTTTTCACTTACTGCTTGATATGACTAACTCTAACAGTGTGGTATATTTGGCAAGATGTCAACTCTGCCTGGCATTTTATATCAGAAAAAAAGATTGTAGGTTCAAAGAAAGAATCTATGAACACATTTATAGTATAAACAGAAACAGAGAAAATAATGCTTTGGCCAAACCACATTAGGGACAAACCTGGACACCACTTTAAGGTGATGGACCAGGTGATGGAGGGCCCCAGAGGAGGGCATACATCCCTTTTACTCGAAAGACATGTTTTATGGCAACTTACCTTAAATGCGCATAGTTACCCCAGCCTTAATGAGCAGTGTTCAGTTATGTGTTTACTCAAGCTTAAAAGTTTATTACGCTGAATGAATTTATGAAATTCAGTGTAGAATGTTATAAGATAATATAATATTTTATGTATTTATAGGTTTGTATGGATGCACCTTTTTGATTTTTTTATATATTAATAATTCTCCATTTTCTGCTTAAAATTCTTTTAATGTATATGTAAATATCTTTATAAATATGTATATGCCTTTTAACAATCAGTTTTAAACTTGTGATGTAATGCATTTTATCGGTCATGTGATTTCTTGGTTATGTAAGGAGGGGTTTTACTGTTTGAATTTGTCTGAAGAAGTTCATTTGATTTGAGTGAACGAAAGCGCTCACAGATTAAAGTTTTGGTTTGCCTTTGGAGCTGTGGCCCTTTGTTACTTATTTTATTAGTGCTTTATTTGTTGTTTTTTTATGTAGGGGAAGATGGCAAGTCCCTGTTAACATGTAGGAAAAGGTAGCAAGTCCACTGTTAACATGTAGGGGAAGATAGCAAGTCGCAGTGTTAAACATGTAGGCAAAGTTTAATCCAGAGGTTCAAGAGTTGCTGTGTTATAAATCTGCCCCTGCACCATGTTTTATTTATCTTTTGATGAAGATTTTAATCCCTGGTTTTAGTATCAGTGGAGATCTTGGACTTGTAGAGAAACAGGAGCACAACTGGATCTCTAATGGAGCAGTAAGTGAGACAGAGATGTCCTATCAAAAATCTGTAAGAAACTGAGTAAGAGGATAGAGCTTCCAGCCTATCTTGTAGCTGCAGGACTTTAGGCGTTTTTGTTAGGAGCCTTTAATGAGCTGCATTCCAAAGAGGAGGGCACTGCATTCGATAACTGACTTGATCAATGCTGAGTATAAGGGAGTGATTACCTCTCTAGACCTTGATCACAGTCCTTTTACAATTAGGTGTGCCAAATAAAAGAATTTTCTGACAACAGTTGTCACATGATGGTCATACAACTATGCAGGTCCCTGACTGCAACCCAGCCACTGGGGATGCCCAAGCCTGGATAAATGGTGAGGGTTGCGTCAGGAAGGGCATCCGGCATAAAACTTGGCCAAATTATTCATGCGGACACCAGTAAATATTTACATACCGTATAAGTCGAGGACTGGGTTAACAGCGACCGCCACCAGTACTGTTAGCCAACAGGGTGCTGGAGGAAATTGGGCTACTGTTGGCCGAAGGAGGAGAGGGGGTGGAAGGCATGGCCAAAGGCAGGAAGAGAGGAGAAAGGCTAGGACTGGTAGTGAGGGTCAGAACTTTGAATGTTGGCAGTATGACTGGTAGAGGGAGAGAGCTAGCCGATATGATGGACAGAAGGAAGGTTGGTATATTGTGTGTGCAAGAGACCAGATGGAAGGGGAGTAAGGCTAGGTGTATTGGAGGTGGGTTCAAATTGTTTTATCATGGTGTAGATGGGTGGAGAAATGGAGTAGGAGTTATCCTAAAGGAACAGTATGCTAAGAGTGTTTTGGAGGTGAAAAGAGTGTCTGATAGAGTGATGTTTATGAAGTTGGAAATTGATGGTGTAATGATGAATGTTGTTAGTGCATATATTCCACAAGTTGGGTGTGCGATGGACGAGAAAGAAAAATTTTGGAGTGAGTTGGATGAAGTCATGATGACTGTACTCAAGGGTAAGAGGGTGGTGATTGGAGCAGATTTCAATGGGCATGTTGGTGAAGGGAACAGAGGGGATGAGGAAGTGATGGGGTAGGTATGGTGTTAAACAAAGGAATGCAGAAGGTCAGATGGTAGTGGATTTTGCGAAAAGGATGGACATGGCTGTGGTGAATACATATTTTAACAAGAGGGAGGAGCATAGGGTGATATACAAGAGTGGAGGAAGATGTACACAGGTGGATTATATCTTATGTAGGAGGGCCAGTTTGAAGGAGATTGGAGACTGTAAAGTGGTGACCGGAGAAAGTGTAGTTAGGCAGCATAGGATAGTGGTTTGTAGGATGACGTTGGTGATCAAGAAGAGGAGGAGTGTGAGGGCAGCACGAAGGATTAAATGGTGGAAATTGAAAAAGGGTAATTGTGAGTTGGAGTTCAGGGAAGAGTTAAGACAGGCACTGGGTGGCAGTGAAGAGTTACCAAACAGCTGGGTAACTACAGCAGAGCTAGTAAGGGAGACTGCTAGAAAGGTGCTTGATGTGACATCTGGACGGAGGAAGGACGACAAGGAGATGTGGTGGTGGAATGAGGAAGTACAGGAGAGTATACAGAGGAAGAGGTTGGCAAAGAAGAAGTGGGACTGTCAGAGATGAAGAAAGTAGACAGGAGTATAAGGAGATGAGGTGCATGGCAAAGAGAGAGGTGGCAAAGGATAAGGCATATGAAGAGTTGTATGATAGGTTGAACACTAAGGAGGGAGGAAAGGGCCTGTACCGATTGGCTCGACAGAGGGACCGAGCTGGGAAAGATGTGCAGCAGGTAAAGGTGATAAAGAATAATGAGGGAAACATACTTACAAGCGAGGAGAGTGTTTTGAACAGATGGAAAGAGTACTTTGAGGGGTTGATGAATGAAAAGAATGAGAGGGAGAGAAGGCCTGATGATGTGGATATAGTGAATCATGAAGTACAATGGATTAGCAAGGAGGAAGTAAGGATAGCTATGAAGAGGATGAAGAATGGAAAGGCTGTTGGTCCAGATGACATACCTGTGGAAGCATAGAGGTGTTTAGGTGAAATGGCAGTGGAGTTTTTAACCAGATTGCTTAATGAAATTTTGGAAAGTGAGACGATTCCTGAGGAATGGAGAAAAAGGGTTTTTGTACCGATTTTTAAGAATAAGGATGATGTGCAGAGCTATAGTAACTACAGAGGGATTAAATTGATCAGTCACAGCATGAACTTATGGGAAATAGTGGAAGCTAGGTTAAGAAGGGAGGTGATAATTAGTGATCAGCAGTATGGTTTCATACCAGGAAAGAGCACTACAGATGCAATGTTTGCTCAGAGTGTTGATGGAGAAGTACAGAGAAGGTCAGAAGGAGTTGCATTGTGTTTTTGTAGACTTAGAGAAAGCATATGACAGGGTGCCTAGAGAGGAATTGTGGTATTGTATGAAGATGTCAGGAGTGTCAGAGAAGTATGTAAGAGTGGTACAGGATATGTGCAAGGGTAGTGTGACAGCGGTGAGGTCTGCATTGGGAGTGACGGATGCGTTTAAGGTGGAGGTGGGATTACATTAAGGATCAGCTCTGAGCCCTTTCTTATTTGCAGTGGTGATGGACAGGTTGACAGACTAGATCAGACAGGAGTCCCTGTGGACTATGATGTTTGCAGATGACATTGTGATTTGTAGTGAGAGTAGGAAACAGGTGGAGGAGACCCTGGAGAATTTGAGATATGCTCTAGAGAGAAGAGGAATGAAGGTCAGCAGGACTAAGAATATATGTGTGTGAATGAGAGGGAGGATAGAGGAATGGTGAGGATGCAAGGAGTAGAGGTGGCAAAGGTGGATGAGTGTCAATACTTGGGATCAGTAGTTCAGAGTAATGGTGAGTGTGTAAGAGAGGTGAAGAAGAGAGTATGGGCAGGATGGAGTGGGTGGCGAAGAGTGTCAGGAGTGATTTGTGACAGACGAGTACCAGTAAGAGTGAAAGGGAAGGTCTGCAAGAGGGTTAGTGAGACCAGCTATGTTATATGGGTTGGAGACAGTGGCGTTGACAAAAAGGCAGGAGTTAGAGCTGGATGTGGCAGAGTTAAAGATGTTAAGATTTGCACTGGGTGTGACGAGGGTGGACAGGATTAGGAATAAGTATATTAGAGGGTCAGCCCAGGTTGGAAGGTTTGAAGACAAAGGCAGAGAGGCAAGATTACGTTGGTTTGGACATGTCCTGAGGAGGGATGCTGAGTATATTGGGGGAAAAAGATGCTAAGGATGAAGCTACCGGGTAAAAGGAAAAGAGGAAAGCCTAAGGTAAGGTTTATGGATGTGGTGAGAGAGGGCATGCAGGTGGTTGGTGTGACAGAGCAAGATGCAAAGGACAGGAAGAAGTGGAAACAGATGATCCGCTGTGACGACCCCTAATGGGAACAGCCGAAAGATGATGAGTGATAGTGCCATGTTGTCAGTACAGTTAGAGGGGAGGTGTTGTGTAATACAAGTGATGATACTACACTTTTTATTTAGTTTGAGCCCATTGTAGTACACCCAAGAGTTTATTTGGTTGTATTAATTTAGAAGGGTTCTGGTGTTGTAGGGTGAGTTAATAATAACCCCCAGTTTGCATTTGTCTACAAAATTTGTTGGCCAGAGCTCTTAAATGTCTGCAAATCTGAGAAGTAAATGGTAAAACTGAGAGGTCCTGGCACCAAACTCTAAGGGACAGTATAGGTAATGCTCATATTTTTTTCATGAGGCACCTGCACTGTGTGATTTCTTTGTCAGTTTGATGTCCGTCTTACTCCGTATGGGTTGATTAGCTTTTGTATGATATCAGCTTGGTGAATGGTTTTGAAAGCCTTGCCCAGAGGATACCCATTGTGTACTGCATAGCGTCTTCAACATTTGTAGCCCTTTTGAAGAAGGTTACCAGATTAAATAGGCAGGATCTACCCTTTACATACCCAGGCTCTTGACACTCAGGTCTGACAAAGTTCTTTATCACAGTTTGAAGTCAATTATAATTCTTTCCATGGTTTTGCAAATGAGGGTTGTAAGGCTGATAGGTCTGTATTTATCTAGGTCAGTTGTAAACCCACCCTTATGGAACTGCACCTTTGCAGGGTTGCACGTTGGCAGGGTGGCCCAATGGTTAAGGTGTTTGCCTTACAAACACAAGGTACAGGGTTTGAATCTCACAGGGGATAACTGGCTAGGCTTAAAATGGATCACAAGGGCAGTTAGCCTAGTACTAACCTATGAACCTATGAACAAAACCATTAGCTAAATTTTGGTTAAACCGTTTGAAGAGAGTGTCTACAAGGGCATGTTTAACATGATTAAGCACCCAGCTATATCATGTCAGCAGCAAGCATTTTTTTGTTTTGGTTAGAACTTCTAGTAAATGATAGTAAATGATCTTTAGAGATATCTGTGATATCAGTGATATATTACCCAAAATCTGTGGCTATGCAAGTTTGAGTTTGCATAAATACTGACCCTTGAGCACAAACATTATTCTTAAACAAAGAATCCATTGATTTCTTAAAACCTTTTTAGTGCTGCTTATTTATTGGCAATTATAATATGAAAAAATGCTTTTAAACAAGGTGCTAGCTGAGGTAGAGTTCAACAGTAAATTTGTTAAATAGATAATTGTGGTAGGAAATGATTCAGATTTTCAGGGCTTTGAATAAAAGTCTCAGGGGTGACATTTGCACTAAATTTGCATGCAATATTGGTAATATCTGTTTGGTCAGAAGAGGAGCCACCCTTATCAATAAGTTCATAAAGCTTCTTTCCTGAAGCTGGGGCAGGTCAGTGGCTAGGGAAATAAGTAGATTAAAGCAGCTTTAGGGAAGTTTTTTTTCCAGACATTTTGTATTTGTTTCTGGCTGTGAAAGTTATGTAAGATGTCACAGGTAATCCCTCTGGTATTTACTTCATGCTTGATCCATGAGTCATCTTTTCTTTTTGTATGGCTCTCTCCTTTTTGTCACCCACCTCCTGCCCACCTTCAAACCTTCTGCAAGTGAATGCCTCATTTGCCGTAGGGTGTGTGTGTGTACCATAGGTTCATAGGTGTGTCCTAAGCTAACTGTCCTGGAGCCTATACATGCCTTGCCCAAGAAGATTCCCTGGCAATATGCCACCCAAAGTTAGTTCCAGTGCCCCAGTCAAACAAGGCCACTGACGTGATCCCCGGGGTGAACTTCCTATTGCCCATCCACTCATCAAGATTTCTCTTAGACGGTCAGTGAAGTGCTCTGCTTGATGTGAATAGGAAGTTTGTACCAGAGTATGGGAAGTCTCTGGGTTAGAAACCTGTCCCTCCAGCATGTTCTGTTTGTTGTGGTAATGAGGTTTAGGTCCCTGACGTGTGTGGCATGGAGGGATTGGGATTTCTTTAGGTGTAGCATATCTAGCAGCTCTGGGTCAGACATGGCTTTGTAGGTCAAGCAGAGATCACCTCTAATTAGGCGATGAGAGAGAGTAGAGTATAGCTGGAGTTTGAGTCTGTCCATATAGGGCATGTCTCTAAGGCCTAAGATCCTCTTAGTGAGGTATTTTTGTGGCCTTTCCAATTGTTTTATGTGTCTAGTGAGGTACATACCAAATAGAGCATTGTATTCTATAATGGGTCTAATGAGGGACAAGTGGAGAGGGATTATTCTTCCTGGAGGAGAAACCTTTTGTAATGAGATGTGCCACATAGAAAGACTTTCTGACTACAGTGGCATTGTGGTTATCAAAGGAGAGGTTGCTGTCAACCTGTATCCCCGGGTCTCTTATCCCACCTTTGCTGTCTAGTAGACTACTACCTATATGGTAGGTGATGGGCACCGAATTTTTCCCAAAGTGAATGACTGGACTTTTTGGCATTGAGCTTAAGGCCATGGATGTTCTTTGTGTTTCACTGTTGCAGTCATCACACTTGAGTTATTTGCCTGCAGGTAGCCCTCAGTCGGCCCGAATACCAGAGTCTTAGGATTTCTGCGTCGGATGCTGTCGCTTTTTCCATGACGTCAGATCATCGGGGGTATAAAAATGGACAGCCGATGCCATTACATCAGTCTTTCTTGCTGAGGAGGAGCCCGAAGCAGAAGCAGTTCACAAGTGCCGGTCGGCCGCTACCTGAAATTTTTGTTTTAGAATTTGCAATCATGAAGTCTTCTAAAGCTAAGTACCACGTTGGGGATCCTTCCTTCTTGCTCTAACCGATGTCAGAAAAAGTTAATGGTCTTGCCTGTGGAAAGCAAGTACCTCATAGAGATTTTCATTCTTACTGCGTCACCTGTTTAGACCCTGACCACTATGTCCTTCACTGTCTGTTTTGTCCCTTGTTTAATGCCCGAACCATTCATCGTCAGGCTATCTTTGTCACTAAATTATTTTGCTCTCATTCTCTGTATTCCGAAATGTCTTCGATAAGCCATCCAACTACCGATCTTCCAAAAAAACGTAAAGATAGAAACAGACCGCATAGGTCCAAAATTGCCGACGACTCTTCCGTTAAGCTAGTCACCAGTCCGTCAGTACACAGGGAGGCGCCTTAGCAGCCCCTGATGCCCACTTCTTCAGATTCGCAGGCCTCTGCTGAGAACAATTCTGAGTCCGGTATGCCGCAAGATGTTGCTTTGACTATGGAACCTGCGGATGTCTCTACCTTGGATGGGTCCGGAGCCACTGTGGAGGCACCGGCTTCTAAGGGTGTATTCTGACCTACCGATGTTCGAATTAAACAGACGACTTTCTTTTTAGCTAAAAGTACCAGGTTTCTAAGGCCCAATGTATGCACTACGCCTAGAAAACAGACGACCAAAATGCGTGCTCAAGCTCCCATGCCACAAAAACAAATTTTTAGAATGGCTGAAGACCTTATTACACTAATTAAGGGGAAGCCAGCCTTCCCCTGCCAAGAGACAAAGAATCAAGTTTCATTCTGATTCTACAGACCAGGAGTCCGATGACTCTGACCCTTTTATCAGGACATGGGCTTATTAACCTATGAGGATTCAGATGCAGAGGAATCCATTCCCTCTGCCTCCCCCTCCAGAGGATTTTTCTTTTGGTGAAACCTTGCATACTTTGAGAGCATTTCCACTGGGAATGCCAAGACTACCCTCAGTCCAAAAAGTGACTCAGAATTTTTAGTTGCCTCAGCACAGGCCTCTAGCTATACCCCCTGTCCTGGATGTTGTAGATAATGATTTTATGGAATCCAGTCTTACTCCAGATACCTTACCCCCACCCCTAGGAAGCCTAACAGGTGGTACAGAGTAACTGATTCCCACAAATTTCTCTTCAAGAATCCTACTGCGGATCCAGAGACCATTTCCCAGGGACCTAAAGGTGTTAAGGCTACTACAGCCAAAAATTGTACCCCTTCGGCCAGGGATTCCAGAGCTTTACACAGATGGGGTAAGAAGGTATATAACTTTTTATTGCTTTTGAAAAAGAAAAAAAAAAAAAAGTTGCTGATTCCTGTTTTTTGGTTTTTATTTTAGCTGTAGTAGCTGAGTCGCGTTGCTTGCTGTTTGCTGTACCTGTTTCTGCCGCTGTTTGTGTTCCAAATTTGCTGAAGAAAAAAGGTTGGTTGTTTTCCTGCCTGCCTTGTTTCCTTTTTGGGGAAGGGGAGCTTCTTCTTCCTTGCCTGTAGTGGAAGTGTACTGTTAACCTGCCCTTTGCCTTTTTGTTTTACCTTGCTTTCCTGCTTTACCAGTTTGTGGTCAGTTTTGAGCTGCTTTCTCTGGGCTTTGTTTGTAGTTCTTGGTACTTAACTTTTGCCTTATTTGGGAAGGGAAGCTACCGGCCAGCTTTAGTGGGAGTGGGAAGCAGGGTTGAATGCTTGTCCAGTTTTGTGAGGTTCCAGTATTTTTTGTTGCTTTCCACATCTCGTTTTTGGGCCAATAAATATTTTGCCAGCCCCCTGAGTATAAAACTTTCAGCTTACTGCATTTCCTTTACCCTCCGTGCTGGAGCAGAGCTGTCAGTTACTATTTGAGAGTATTGATTAGCAAATTTTCTTGATACAAAGTATTTTTTACAGTTATTTATATGTTCTGGATACCTACTTCAACTGTATTTTGCCTGCTTTCTGTTACATTGAAGTTGTTAGCTCCTGTTTTAACCTGTTATTGCAAGTTGAATCCAAGTTTGAAAAAATTTGAATGTGACATATGGAGATTCTTGTGTGTTTGCTGTTTTAGCTGATTCATAGCATTTTGCTTTGTTTGTTTCCTCTGTTTCTGCCTGTTTCCTGTTTGGGCTCAGAAAAAAAGATTTAATTCGTGTTTACTGTTTCTTATTCAGTTTTGGAAGGGAAGTTCCTGTGCTTTGGTTTGTGATTTATTGGCCTTTCCTTTGCTTCCTTGGGGATTTGGGCCTTTTTCCCTTGGCTTGAGTTTAGTCCAGTGGAGTTGTTGCGCTGGCTTTTGGGCTTTGGCCTGGGTTTCAGCTTTGTGTTTGTACCTACTATTTGGGGGAAGGGAAGCTACCTTAACAAATCCAGGCTAGCTGGAGTAAGCTGTTTGTTTTCAAAGTACAGGTTTCAATGTTAACTAGTAGTTTATTGAGTGGACAGCAGATTTTTCTAGCTTTTCCAGTACTTTTGATAAAACTTTCAGCTATTACCTACTCAGCACAGACTCCCGTGGGTCTGGGATGTAATCCAACTACTGTAGGCTGAATCTTCTGACTTTTGTAAGCTTTTTCTTTAATATTTTTGTTTGAATATTCTGAATACCTATTTTGTTTATTTTTTTGTGAAAAAATTTACATTGATGCTGTTTTTTTTCATTTAATTTAATAGTGCATTTGGAGTCCTTGTTTGTGCTCTTTTGGCTTTACAAATGTTTCTTCTGTATGTAATTGTTTCTAGCCCTTATTAGGTTTGCTAAAGCCTTTGCTGTACCTGTTTCTGCCTGTTTGATTGAAAAAAATTTGGTTTTCCTCTCACCACTTTACTAGTTTAGTCCAGTTTTGAAGTTGCTACCTGGGCTTCCAGTTGTGGTTATATGTGTACTGTTTCCTTGCCTTATTTGGAGCCCTACCTACTACTAGTGGGGTGAGGCTGCATTGAGTGGCCTGGCAGGCTCAGTTGAGCTCAATGTCCACTTTCTGTTTATTGTGGTGATTTTTTTTGTTGTTTTCACATTTCCAGCGTGGGCCAGCAAACCTCATTTTGTACCTACTGCCTTCAGACTCCATTAGATATTTTTACTGCATTTTTAACTTTAATATTGAATAGCTGTATTTTGTTTGTTCTAAAGTATATTTCTGTATTTTTTCCACATTTGAATCTGTATTTACTGTATTTTGCCATTCAGCATGTTTATTTGGAAGCTGTTTTTTTGTATCTTAACTTAATATGTAAAAAGAAAATCTTTGTTTGTTTTTATTTGTTGTATTTGTAGCATCCCCTTCTGTGTAGCAAGCTGTAGCTGCTGATTCATAGCATTTATCTGTGTTTTGCTGTACCTGTTTGTTTCTGTGTATTTTAAAAAAGGAAAGCTTCTCTGTTCCTTTTACTGTTTTTTAGTCTTTACTAGTTTAGTCCTGTTTCCCTGCTTTATTGGTTTTCAGGTTGGTTGTAGTTCCTGTATATTGGGGATTTGATTTGGGGGAAGGGGCTGCCTGGCCACTGCTGCGCCTTAGTCCCAGTTTCAGAGTTGCTGAAGTTCACGGGGTAGTTTGGTCCACTATTAGAGTTGTGTTTCACTTGGGCCAGGGAAGGGGTTCCAACTTGTCCTGTTAGTGGGCCTTACTCTGGTACCTTTTGTCCAGTTTTTCCAGGAGTAGCCAGTAACTAGTCCAGGCTGAATTAGTTTGCCCAGTTTCATACTTAGCCTGGGTATAAATCTTTTTTGTTGTACCTACAATCTGAAGACTTAGCAGCTAGACCAGTAGATTTTCAGGCTGCAGCATTTCTGCGTTTACTGCATTCTTGATACAAAGTATAAACTTGTTGCTTTTGTTTGTTGGGAATACCTTTTAACTGTTATAAAGTTCTTTTCTTGTACATTAGAGCTGACATCTGGCATTTAACTTAATATTGTGTTTTCTGCCCTTGTTTGTTAAAAAAAGAAAAAATTTGCTTAGCAAATTCTTCCTTGTAGCTGTAGTAGCTGATTCATAGCAAAAGAAAGAAAAAAGAAAATGGGCTTTCTGCTGCCTTTGTACTGTACTGTTTCCTTTTATTAGGTTGCTGAAGGGAAGCTTTAGTTTAGTTTTGTTCAGAGTCACTGTTTCCTGGGCTTTTGTGGGAAGGAAAGCTTACTGTTTAGTTGCCTTATTTGGTTTCTTCTGCCTACCTTGCTGCCTTTTACTAGTTGTTTCCAGTTTCAGAGTTGCAATGGGAAGCTTTGGTTGTAGTTTTGTATTGTTGTTTTTGCTTACCAGTGGGAGTGGAAGCTACCTGGGCACTTTTTGGGAGTTTTTGTGAGGTTTCAGCCAACAACCAGTTTGTGAGAGTTTCAGCCAGTAGCTAGTCCAGCTTTAAAGCCCCTGGAGCAGAAACTCTGGCTTTCCAGAGAGCTGCACAGTACTTTCAGCTTGTACCAGTCGAGCACAGACTGCCACGTGCTTTGGAGCCTATTCTCTGCTGCAGAAGAGAGCTGATATTTCTGTTCTTGATAAGCCGTATATACTTAATGCTTTCCACATCTCTGCACTTAGGAACTGTCTTTTTGCCTGCTATTTTACTTTATTGCTAAGCACATCTACTGCATAAGTGTTTAATATTACACTGTTTCTGCATTTGTGTACTATTTAACTGTGTATTTGCTTGCCAAATTTTCTTGTGTGGCTTCCTTTCTAGCTGTTTCATTTCATTTATAAGTGTTTGCTGTACCAGTTTTGCTTCTGTTTGTTGATTTCCTTTGCTTTAGTTTTCCTGCTTTACTTACCTCTGCTTCCCCTGTTTTACTACCTTAGTCTCTTTTTTGAGTATGGATTCCTGTTTTCTAGTTGCTGTTCCTTATTACTGGGCTTAGTGCCTGGCTTCCCTGGTTTTGGTTTTAGATGGGTTTCTGGGGTTGCCTTGCTTGAGCTTGGGTTGTGGATTCCTGTTTGCTGTTTCCTTCAGGGTAATCCTGTTTCGTACCTTAACTAGTTAGTGGAGGTGGGAGCTTTTGACAGCCCTTTTGTCCAGTTTGTAGAGGGCTCCAGCCAGTACGCAAAGCGTGTTAGCTGAGTTTCCAGCCAGTTTCTAGCTTGCAGAGCCCCCTGGAGTAAAAGCCTTCAGCAGCGTGTTAAAGCCACTTTAGACAAATTTTACCTAAAGACTTAAACTGTTTCCACTAACTACTGATCAATAAGCTCAGATTTCGATATTAAAATTCAACCTATCTTCTCTTCAAATTTTCCCTTAAAACTCTATTATTAGGAACTAACTCTTCCTACAAATCAAATTACCTTGATAAAACTTATCTTTCTAATACTGCACAAGTAGACAATTCTCACCCTATTTAACCTAGCCCTGTCCACTCCAGTACTTAATGCCTTGATCTGACACTCTTGTCATAGATGGTACCCCAAAGGCAACCCCCATTTCTGGGTCGCCCGTCTACCCTTCTAGCAATGGGATCAGTTGCTGATCCTCACTCTCCTGCTCAGCTGGTCTCATGAGGAATAACTAGGCAACCACCCCAGTTGCCTCATGTGCAAATGGGACAACCCTTTCCTCCTCATACAAAAGGCAAACACATCAGAGGAGGACAACTATCTGTACACAGGATAGACATGACAATCTCAAACATACACATAAACACTCAAGTCCATACTGAGAAGAGTTACCACACACACTATAAAGGCAAAGACATAACCAAACCATTGAGATCCAAAATCACCACCAAACACCCACACACATACTGCCGGCCACAAACACAAATCACCTCAGAACAGCCACCAAGCAACACACCAAACATCAAACATAGAGACCAACACTTCTTAGCACATAGACCTCTAGGTCAGCACAACACATAGTCAGACACAGACTCCAAATAGAACCACCAGACAAGAGTGTCAGCAGTCAATCCAGTCAACCCAACTGGTAGAAGGTCACACAGAGCAGGTAAGGAGAAGGTCACAGTGGCCACGCTGGCAGGAACTCAGATCCATCCACATAAAGGTGTAAACCAGTCATGAGAACGACCTGGCTCAGTCATTGTCAGCTATTGAATTAGGACTGACCTGGTACCTCAGCCGAGGCTACCTTCAGAGACATTGAGGCCACAAATACAGAGCACCTGAGGCGATCAGCTCAGACCCTGACCCATAAGCAGTATCCTACGAAAGCCGATAAAGAGACATGCCACAACACAGAGATAAGATGATCAGCTTTAACAAGGGGGAATGAAGGACACTCTGGTGTCATTCGATGATTCCGGAGTATCTCAAAGCCTGGGATGACGCCTGTCAAGCCTGCAGCTGCTTAGGCCAAAGCTCTAAACCACCTGGCACCCTGGGGATAAAGGATAAACCCAAAGGCTCCTTTAACACCCCAAGAAGCCTAAATCTCGAAGCTCAATGCCGGAAACCTACCACCCTAGAACACAAAAGGCTCAAAATTCAAGGGTAAATCTGCTCTTCTCCAGAAGGATAAATCTCTGCCATCAGCACCGGGGCCTTCTGGTTCAAAGAACATGTGATGCAAAACCTGTGAATACCAATCTGGTTCCAAGGCTCTGAAACTTAATGCCACAGGTTTTACGAAAGGTCAATGTATACGCCAAGAGCAGGACCACCCATCCACCAAGAGGGGGTATCCATATTCATCAGGACACACACGACAATGCATGCAATTAACCCACGATCGCTCCAGAGACCATCCAAGGTACATTAACCACAGGCCAGAACTGCTCTGCAAATTGTACTCACATCACCAGGCCCTGGATACAAACTCAGGAAACTCACATGGCTGGGAACAAAACACTTCCCAAACACCCTAACCCGCAAACAATATCATACTAGGACACTTCAATTACCCTAATATGGACTGTCACCATCCCTCAAAGATAATGGAACCTGGCCAAAAGTTCCCAGAATTCAACTGGTCAAATGCCATGGAACAACTAGTCTATCATTCTCAAGGAGATATTCAGATTGACAAACACATCCGAACTTGTAGAGACACAATGTTCAGCAGACCTGATATACCCCTCCACAGGTGAGATCAGGATCACAAACCACCTGAAATAAAAAAAAAATCACCCAGTAACTTCTAAAAGTCCACGAGGTCTCATTCTCTCAAAAGTGACTTCACACTTCTAAAGACTAGTGTGAGGAACTTCTCAGACCCCCCTTCACATGGATAAAACAATACTCAAACTGAATCACTTACCTTGCGCCTTCAAAAGCACCTGCAGGACTGCATGGATAAGGCAATCCCAAACAACCCAAAATAAAAGGAGGAAGCCAAATAAAGATAGAGCAGTCTACACAAAAAAACATAAACACCAAAGGCACAAAGGAAGAAGCTTACTAATAGATAAAAAAAAATCCGACTCTCATAAAAACAAGAAAATCAGCTAAAGTAAAAAATAAGAGCTCTAAAGGCCTTCTTTCCAAAAATTAGAAAAGGAAAAAGCTTGACCAGACTCCAAGACCTTCATGGGCCTTATTAGTGATGTATTTAGAAACCTAGAATTGAACAACAGATATGCTGACAGGTTTAGTTCAATACTTCCTCCCCCCTTCAAGGACAGATATTGCCACCATGTGAGTGGGGTTCGGTCTCAACTCCCAGCCAAGTGAGTATCTATATCTCCAAAGCCCCCCAAACCCTCCCATCCCACCCGTGAGAACTGCTCTCATCCAAAGCAAAAACACACAGCATGTGCCCCGAACGATGGTGTCCCGACTGTGTGCTCCTAAGAAACCAACAGGGAATACCGCTGTCAGCTAGGACAGCTGCAACTAATTGCCCATCTCCTCTGGATACATTGCCAGACTGCAGTCTGGGTTCCACCCGGTGCACCCACAGACCCTGAAATTACCGCCCATTAGCTTGGCATTAGCTTGGCAAGCCCCTAATCTGAGAGGCCAGGAAGAGGATGACCAATGATCCACATAAATTTGCAGACTTTGGATTGCAGACTGCCTTTCAAGCCCAGTTTGGCTTTGTCAACTTTAGATCATGCCTTTTTTTTCAACAGTCACCAAAAAACAGTACTGAAAGCCATTGATGAGGGAAGCCTAGTCCATACAGCCTGGCTCGATCTATCTGAGCCCCAGCCCGATCTAAATGTTCATTGAAACATCACTCATCATACAAAATGTGGTTGGATACATCACAAGATGGGTTGCCCCATGGCTCACGAGAGCTGGACACCATGTCAGAGTCAAAGAAGCAGGGTCAGACAATCCCACAGGGCTCAGTCCTGGCCACTCAGTCCTGGACCACTCTTGTTTCAGCATCTACAAACACAGAGGGTTATGGACAGGAGGGTTATGGCTGACAAAGTTTGCAGATGACTGCAAACTAAATTACACAGTATGAAACACATCTCTTTCAGATATCCTTCAGAAAAGGGCTAGAGCCAATGCCCAAGCATGGAAAAGTTAAAAATGACCTAAAGTAAAATGCCAAAATGCAAAGATGTACCCAGCCGGGAAAACTAGGGTGCATAAGCTGCACATAAGAAGAAATCATCTGAAGGGTGGAATCAGTTATCAGGTGATAGTAGACCCAGGTTGATGACGATCATCATTAAGTGTAGGAAGTGTAGCTAAAGCCCTTAGGAGATCAGCACACATTTCGAGATCATCTAGATCATTATCTCCAAGTGATCTCCCTCATCAGATCATCTCCTTTACTCATCACTCATCCCACCAATGAATAGGTACAATGCCCATTATTGAATGTATTCGAGAGGACACTTGCAGCACCTGGAGGCTAAAAAGAAGTTCCCCAAAAAAAGGATAAAGGGTCTCAAGTCCACTGAAAGAACTGCAGCTTTAGACTGTTAGCTCCCGCTTCTATTACGGCTTTAACTCAGAGGTGACCTTTGCCTAGGCCTCAAAGCCATATCCAAACCCAGATTTGATGAAAATGCTCATGTCCAAAGATCTATAGATCCATAAAGGCCACAAGGTGGGAGACGACAACCTCGACACGGCTAAGGAGAGGGCGTGCTGGAGGGAGATTCCATCACCCAAAGACTCCCTATGCTGAACAAAGGAATCCCGATCAATGGCAGAGCACTCTAAGCTGGCCTTGTTCAAGATGGGAGATCCAATGGAGATGAGAGAAGATATACCCTCAATTCTCAGTGTCGACAGAGGCACAGCAAAATAATGGGTATAGTTCCCCAGTTCCCCATACTAGGGGTGAAATAAGCAAACAATGGGCTAGGCTTATAAATGCCCTCGGGCAGATAGCCTAGTATGAACCTATGAACCTCTGCAACTCTTGCCATCAGGGAATTGAATTTCCAGTTTCACATATTGAAGTACCAGCGGCATATTATGGAACAAATTAAACAAAAAATGGTGTCACTTCCAGATTGTGCAGAAAATAAAGAATTACAAGAGCTAATGCATTCCGAAAACCAAGTTAGTAAGCATACTTTGCAGTGTGGCTTTGATGCCCTAGAAGCATTTTGCAGGGTTGCAGTCACTGGGTCTGTACTGAGAAGGCATGCTTGGCTGAAGGAACAAACATTGCCACATCATGTCATATCCAAATTACTAGACACTCCTTTAAATAAGGACTTTTTATTTGGCACCAAAGCAGAAGAATTTCTTTAAAAGATGGAAGAAAAAGCTAAATGTATGCAACTGTTAAAGAATTCTTACAAGTGCCACCACCTAGATTCAGTAGGCATTGGCCTTCTAAAAACTGGTCCTTTCCAGCCCCTTCCAAGCCTTCTCAGACCAAGTCCAGGGGAAACAGGCCACCCAGACTACATTCTCAGGGTATGAAGAGATCTAAACAATGGAGTGCCCCCACCTCAAAAACAGGGAGTGGTAAGCCGCCCCTTATGGAAAAGGTTCACAATGACCTTTCAGTTATCCTTCCCAGCCCTGCCCAATTATTTGTGCCCCTAGGATGAAAACTTGCCCTGCATGCAAAAATCTGGATGTCCATTACTTAGGACAGATGGGACCTAAACATTGTATCCCAAGGGTACAGATTCTACTTCCATACACTGCCAACACCAAGCAGGTTTCCAGACCCTCCTCCAAACCAGTGGGCAGAGGCTCAAAAGCAAGTACTTTCCCTGCTCAATATCAGAGCTATTCAACCTGTTTCAGTAGAACAAAGGGGGCAAGGTTTCTACTCCAGACTTTTCCTATTGCCCAAAAAAGAGGACTCTTGGCACCCAATCCTGGATCTATCAACTCTCAACACCTTTCTGGTGGTCCCAAAATTCATGATGCTTACCCTGCAACAGCTTCTTCTTATGCTAGCCAAGGATACCTGGTTAGTCACTCTAGACTTAAAAGAAGCTTATCTGCACATCCCCATAAGGGAGTCTTGCAGAAAATATCCATGCTTCAGGGCAGGCTCTATGCACTATTAGTTCTCTGCACTTCCCTTTGGCTTTCCGACTGTGCCCAGAGTATTCACAAAGTGCCTGGCTCCAGCCATTGCATACTGCAGGCAGGTAAATATCCAAATTTTCCCATACTTGGACGACTGCCTGATTCATGCGGACAGTCAGGAATTGCTTCTTCAGCACCTGGCATTTGTAAAAAGCCTTCTCACTTCATTGGGGTACACCAACGAAAAGAAATCAGAAATGGTGCCCAGTCAAAAGATTGTATTCCTGGGTGCAAGCTTGGACACAACTTCCCAGATGGCATTTCTCACTTCAGAAAAACAGGACTGTCTGACAAACTACTTCAAACAAATGGCCACCGAACCCAGCTATCTGCAAGGAAAATACTGCAGGCCATAGGGTTTATGGCCTCATGTATTCTGCTAATTCCTTATGCAAGACTGCATATGAGAAAACTTCAATGGTACTTAAAAAGTCGTTGGTGCCAGCATTCTGAGGACCTGGAAACAGTCATTCTAATCATACCTTGTCTAAGGGCAGAGTTCCTTTGGTGGGCAGAAGCATGCAACCACAACAAGGGACTCCTTTTCACTCAACCCCTCGCCACCCAAACCCTGACAACAGGTTCATCAGACTATGCAAGGGGGGGGGGCTCACATGGCAGGCAAGTGCATTCATGGCCACTGGAGCCCAGCCCAGATTATCCTGCACATCAGTCAAAAAGAGATGCTAGCTGCACAGAATGCTCTGACAGCCTTCAAATAACCTAATCCTTCCAGGACAACTGCTTATAAAAACAGACAACACCACAGTTATGTGGAACATAAACAAGCAGGGGGGAACCCATTCATACCCACTCTTTAGGTTAGTCATGGCCCTGTGGAACACCGCCTTGAGTAACCAAGTGCATCTACAAGTTCAATTCCTGCCAGACAAACAAAATTCACTGGCAGATGATCTCCTAGACCCACATGAGTGGCAATTGGAGCCCAACACCTTCAACCTTCTGATCCAGAGGTGGGGGACACCGGAGGTGGACCTATTTGCCTCCCCAGAGAACCACCAGTTGAGCAAATTCTGCACCAGGAACCCTCACAGCAGGGCCTGGAATGTGGATGCCCTATCCTTTCAATGGGAAAACCTCTCAATTTATGCCTTTTTCCCTCTGCCCCTCCTCGCAAAAGTACTACTCAAGATAAAACAGGACAGGCCAAGGGCGATTCTTATTGCCCCAGACTGGCCACGCCAGCACTGGTACCCACTCTTGTGCAGTCTGACAACAGTGCCACCATGGCATCTTCACCAGACTCCTACCCTGCTGTCGTAGCAGGAGGGACAGATTTTGCATCCACAATTGCAATCCCTAAACCTTGCAGTCTGGCTTATCCCTTGAATACACCACCAGCCACCCTCAGCAAACAGGTGCTGGACGCCATTCTTGAAGCCAGAAGGCCCAGTACTAGGAAATCCTATGCCAAAAAGTGGAAAAGATAATGTTCTTGGAATCCATCTCTAGGGATGGACACAACAGTGCCCTCCTTGCCTCTAATCCTGGATTACCTAGCAGAGCTACTCCACAGAGGCCTGTCCTTCTCCTCTATTAAGATTCATGCCTCTGCCATCACAGCTGATTTATAATACTGAGCCACCTCTATGTTCTCACCCTCTTATCAAACTGTTCCTAAGATGGGCTAACAACTTAAGGCCCCCTAGGAGAGCACCCACCCCTGCCTGGGACCTTAACTTTCTACTGGAAAAGCTCAAGCTTCCTCCTTTTGAACCTGCAGGTCAGCAGAGTTAAAATTACTCTCTTGGAAAATAGCCCTGTTTTTAGCCATAATTTCAGCAAGAAGAGGGTCTGAGTTACAGGATTTCCCTCAGGACTAACCCGTCCCTTATGCCTAAGATGGTGTCCAGTGTGGCTCTAAACCAATCCATCCATTTGCCAACCTTCTTCCCTAACCTTCAGAATAAAGGGGAAAGGATCCAGTACTCCTTGGACGTGCACAGACAGCTGAGGTTCTACCTTGACAGGACTAAACCTTTCAGAAAATCTGACCAGCTGCTAGTCAGTTTTGCTACAGGAGCAGAGGGTAAGGCCATTTCAAAGCAAACCATTTCCAAATGGATAGCACACTGCATCCATTTCTGCTACAAGCACCATGGGAAACCTACCCCACAAGGGATCAGACCACATTCCACTAGGGCTACCTCCATCTCTACAGCATTTCTCAGGGGAGTCCCTACCAGGGACATTCTGGAAGCTGCAACCTGGAGATGTTCTTCGTGTTTCACTGTTGCAGTCATCACATTTGGGTTATCTGCTTGCAGTAGCCCTCAGTCGGCCTGATTAACAAAGTCTTGGGTCCTGTATCGGTTGCTGTCTCATCTTCCATGACGTCAGGTAGTCAGGGGTATAAAGCATACAGTCGACACCATTACATCAGTCTTTCTTGCCGTGCAGTGTCCGAAGTAGAAGCAGTTCGCAAGTGCCGGTCGGCCGACTCCTGAAATTTTCATTTTCGAGTTTCAGAACCGAAGTCTTCAGCTAAGCTAAGTACCCCATTGGGGAAACCTTTTCTTGCTCTAAACCGGTTTCAGTAAAAGTCAATAATTGTGTTTCTTATGGAGAGCAAATACCTCAAAGATTTTCATTCGTACTGCCTTCCTTGCCTAGGCCCTGACCACGACGTACCTCACTGTCGGTTTTGTGCCGTATTTAAACAACGAACTATTCATCGTCGGTTTATTTACATTTCTAAATGTTTTGGTACTCTGTTCAATTATCCAGATATGGCTGTGGTAAGCCACCCGACTACCAACATTCCAAAAAAATGCAGAGATAGACAGAGAACAGACCACATAGGTCCAAAGCTGCCGATGATGCTTCTCCTAAGCTAGTGGCCTTTCACAGCCCTTGATACCCGCTACTTCAGATTTGCAGGCCCCTACTGAGACCCATTTGGAGTCCGGTATGCTGTGAGATACTTCAACTGTGGAACCTGCGGATGTCTCTACCTTGGATTGGTCCTGAGCCGCTGTGCAGGCACCAGCTTCTGAGGGTATATTCAGACCTACTGACTTGCATATTAAACTGAAGCCATCTTCTTCAAGGCCTAAATCTCGATCCATGCCTAGAAAACAGACTCCCAGACCACATGGTCAGGCCTCTACGCCTAAAAAACAAATAAGAATGGCTGAAGACCTTACTACTTTAATCAGGGGAAGCCAACCTTCCCCCTCTAAGAGACCTAGGACTGAGTTTGCTTATGATTTTTCTGATCAGGATTCTGAAATTTCTGTTTAGTCTGATGACCAGGATTTACCCTTGTCCACCAATGAGGATTCTGATGCAGAGGACTCTATTCCCTCTGCCCCCCCAGAGGATTTCTCTTTTGGTGAAACCTTGCATACTCTTAGGGAGCATTTTCACTGGGAATGCCAGGATTACTCTGACTCTAAAAAGAGGCTTGGGGATTTCTTACTCCTGCCCCAACACAGGCCTTTAGCTGTCCCCCCTGTAGTGGACATAGTTGATGATGGCTTTTCGGAATCTAGCTTGGCCCCTGACTCTACCTTCTGCTCCCAGAAAACCTGATAGATATTACAGGGTTCTGACTCTCACAAGTTCCTTTTTAAAAATCCTACTGCGGATCCTGAGACCATTTCACAGGGACCCAAGGGCATTAAGGCTACTACTGCCAAAAATCCTACCCCCTCTGATAGAGATTCCAGGGCGCTGAATAGATGGGGTAAGAAGGTATACACTTCTGTAACCTTGGCCATTAGGGCCTTAAACTGTCAGTTTCATATGTTAAACTATTAGCAGCATATTACTGGATTGCTTAAACAGAAAATGTTGATTCCTGACTGTGCTGAAAATAAAGATTTACAGGATTTAATGCATTCTGTTGAACAAGTTGGAAAACATACTTTGCAATGTGGCTTTGATTCACTAGAGGCATCTTGCAGGGCTGCTATCACTGGGGTCTGTACTTAGAAGGCATGCTTGGCTTAAGGAGCAATCTTTGCCAGATCATGTTAAAGCTAAATTGCTGGATGCTCCCTTAAACCAGGACCGCCTGTTTGGCAGCAAAGCAGAAATCATACTTAAAAAGATGGAGGAAAAAGCTAAATCTATGCAAACTGTTAAAGATTTCCTGAAAGTACAGCCTCCCAGATTTAGTAGGCATTGGCCCTGTAAAAATTGGTCCTTTCCTGCCTCTTCCAGGCCTTCTCAGTCCAAACCCAGAACCAGCAGAACACCCAGGCTTTAGTCCCAAAGTACTCGCAGGGTAAGCAGTGGGGGGGTTCCCACTTCCAAAGCAGGGAGTGGTAAGACTCCCCCTATGGTAAACTGTCTCAATGACTTAACTTTAAATCTTCCAAGCCCTGCACAACTGACTGTTACTTTAGGGGGAAAGATTGCCCTGCAGGCAAAAAATTGGGAACTCATTACCCAGGACAAATGGGTTTTAAATATAGTTTCCCAGGGATACAGATTCCACTTTCACTTCTTACCAACACCAAACGGTTGGCCAGACATACCCCCAAATCAGTGGGCAGAGGCTCAAAAGCAAATTCTCGCTCTCTTAAGATTAAAGGCCATCCAGACTGTACCAGAAGAGGAATGGGGGGCAAGGTTTCTACTCAAGACTTTTCCTGGTACTCAGAAAAGACAACTCCAGGCATCCTGTTCTGGACCTCTCTATCCTGAACACAGATGTTCTTCATCTCACATTGCTGCAGTCCATGGTCCGATGCAAGCATTGCAAGTGCCGTGCGGTTGGCTGAGATTTTTTTTTTTAGAAGTTCCAGACCGAGTTCAAAGTTGTTATAAACCGTGGGAAATATTTTAGTTTTTTCTTGCCTCAGTCATTTACGGATGTCGAAAAAGTCAATAATTGCATTTCTTGTGGGAAACAGATATAGAGATTATCATACTTGTTCCTTGCTTGGGGGGCCTGAGCACGACGTTGTTGGCTGTCGCTCTTGTGCTAGATTTAATAAACGCACTATAAAGAGAAGGTTGGATTGTGCAAGGTTAGTCTATAAAATGCAAGGACAAGGCAGTTAAGCCTAGGCTAGAAGAGCTGCCTGTACCGACGGTTCTTTAGAGGTGTCGGTGGAGCCGGGTGGCTCGTCTTCCCAGGGTGAGACCTTATTATTACAGGATGTGGCCTCTCAGGAGACAAGTCAGGCTGAGGGGCTTCTCAGGTTACTATACTCCCTCCCTTCCTAAGGTGGCTAGGCCCTCTCCTTCTGTTTCAAAGGCTTCTCCCAGGGCAGGCCAGGTTTAGCTTCAGTTGGTGTTACCCCTAGCTCTTCAGGTACTGTGCCCAAGAAGCATATGCTTAAAATGGCAGAAGATTTGATTACTTTGATTAGGGGTTCTATGCCCCCTCCTGATAAGAGACCTAGGGTGGAGCCTGAGCTGGGGGGTTTTGAGCAGGCTTCAGATGTTTCAGAGTCTGAAGACTTGCAGGAGTACTCTCCTTATTCTGATTCTGATGTGGATGATTCTACTCCTTCTGCTACTCCTCCTGAGGATTTTTCTTTTTCAGAAACTCTTCATTCCATGAGGGAGCATTTTAAGTGGGAAGGTCAGGACTTCTCTGATTCCAGGAAAAGGCTTCTGTTGTTAAAAATCCGGTTCCTGCAGACAAGGAGGCTAGGGCCTTGGATAGATGGGGAAAGAAAGTCTATACTTCTACTCTTGCTATGAGGGCTCTGAATTGCCAGTTTCACATGTTGAAATACCAAAACTATCTCCTTTCACAATTGAAGTCTAAGGTTGATGCTCTGGCAGTAGGTATTGATTGTAAGGAGTTGCAAGATTTAGTACATGTTTCTGAACAGGTGGGTAAGCATTCTTTGCAATGTGGTTTTGATGCTGTACAGGCCTCGTCTAGGGTGGCTGCCACTGGGTCAGTTCTTCAGGCACGCCAGGCTGAGGGATCAGAATTTGTCTGAACATGTTAAAACAAGGATTTTAGATGCTCCTTTACAATCTGACGTGTTGTTTGGTCCTCCTGTTTAGACAGTTTTAAAGAAAATGGAGGACAAGGCTAAGTCTATGCAGACTGTTAAAGATTTTTTGCAGGTCCAGCCTACAAAGTTTAGTAGAAATTGGCCTACTAAAGGGTGATCCTTCTTATGATTCCCAGTCTAGGGGTAGATCTCTCTTTCAGGCCTAGAACAGGGAGTTCTCCTGCACAGGCTTGGTGAGGGCAGGGGTCAGTCCTTCAGCTGCCAGAGCCTGCTCTTATGGCAGCACCTTTGGGAGGAAGGTTGCAAAGAAAATTAGAGTTTAATTACCCAGGACAGATGGGTATTGGATATCATACACCACGGCTACAGGTTTTATTTCCATACCTTGCCTCCTTTCAAAGGCATGCCAGACGCTCCTCCTCAACAAAGAATAGAGGCTCACAAACAGGTTTCTCTGTTACTCCAACTAGGGGTCCCTCTGCCAGAAGTGGACCTAGGATTTTATTCGTTCCTAGTACCAAAGAAGGGGAACACGTGGAGACCAATTTTGGATTTATCTATCCTCAACACTTATCTGGACATTCCCAAGTTCAAAATGTTGACGTTGCAGCTTTTACCTCTGCTGGGCAAAGATCATTGGATGGTAACTTTGGATCTCAACCTTCATGTTCCTATCAGACTCAGTTGCAGAAAGTTGGGACTTCTCACTATCAGTTCTCTCCCCTTTGGCTTATCTAAGAGTGTTCACGAAAGTTCTGGCTCCAGTGATAAGCTTTCTTCAGACTAAAAGGAATACAGATCTATCCTTATTTGGACGACTGCCTAATTCTGTCTCAAGGAAGGGAAGAGCTTCTTCATCATTTGGAATATGTGATAGCAGTGCTAAGATGCCTAGGGTATTCTGTGAACGAAATAAAGTCCAGTCTAGTACCCTCTCAAGACATGTGCTTTCTGGGTGTGAGACTGAATACAGCATCCCAGATGGCCTTTTTAACCCCAGACAAACAAAAGAGTCTATCCCTTTACTTCCATCAACTATCTCATCAGTCCGGGCTGACTGCAAGGACAGTCCTTCAAGCCTTAGGGTTCATGGCATCTTGTATTCTGGTGCTTCCCAATGCCAAACTGCATATGAGGAAGCTACAATGGTATCTCAAAATGTATGGACACAGCACTGCCAGGATCTGGACACTGTCATTCAAATAATACCTTGCATTCAGAAGGAATTTTAGGAATGTCACCTAAACAAGGCAGATGCCTCAGACAAAGCTTGGGAGCTCATCTAAATGGAAAGTGGATACAAAACAAGTGGCCTGTCAGACTACAACATCTACATATCAACATGAAGGAGATGTTAGCAGTCCAGTTTGCATTAATAGCTTTCAAGGAATTCCTTCTTCCAGGACAGGTGTTGATTCTAACAGACAACACAACTGTCATGTGGTACATCAACAAGCAAGGGCATTCTTATCCTCTATGCAGGCAAGCAATGATTTTGTGGGAGACTGCTCTCAGTTTACAGCTCAATCTTCAGGCAAGGTTTCTGCCAGGAGCACAGAACTCCTTAGCAGATGTGTTGAGTTATGGATCCCAGTGGAAATTGGATCCTCATGTATTTCAGAAATTGACAGTGTCATGGGGAACTCCAGACATAGATCTGTCACTAAACCATCAGCTGCCAAAGTTTTGCACAAAAGGTTTCATCCCACAGCTTGGAGAGTGGATGCTCTTTCTTTCAATTGGAGCAATCTTCATGTGTATGCCTTTCCACCTCTGCCTCTCCTCCCAAAGGTACTTCTGAAGGTCAGACAGGACAAGCCAAGGATGATTTTAATAGCTCCAGATTGGCCTCGACAGCACTGGTACCCATTACTAAGAAGTGAAGCCTCCATGGCCTTTGCCTTCGATTCCACACCTGTTGTCACAGGAGGACAGCCATTTGCTCAATGTCAAGCTTCACTCTCTGCACCTAACAGCCTGGCATATTCTGTCTTGAACCATAGTGGGCCTCCACTTCCTCAGCAAGTTTTCAATGTTATTTTGGAAGGCCTAGTACAAGGAAAGTGGATAAATGGAAGAGATTTTTATTTTGGAGTGCAGCAAAAGATTTTGATGTTTCTGGGCCTAATTTTAGTGTGGCTCTTCAATATCTTACTGAGTTACTGGACAAAGGTTTGTCTTTCTCTTCTATTAAGGTTCATGCTGCAGCAATTCTATGATTGTGACCCACCATTGTTTTCTCATCCTTTGTTCAAGCAATTCTCTACAACCTTTTGAGCCTGCAGCTACTGCTGAGTTGAAATATTTATCATGGAAGACTGCTTTTTATTGGCCATTACCTCTGCAAGAAGGGTGTCTGAATTACAGGCCCTTATGGCGGTTGAGCCTTTCTTGATTTTCCATAAGGATAGGGTAATCCTTCCTTTATGCCTAAGGTGGTTTCTAGTGTGGCTTTAAACCAAACTATTCATTTGCCTACTTTTATGCAACTCCCCAAAATAAAGGGAAAATATTTTGCACACTTTAGATGTTCACAGGCAGTATTATTTGGACAGAACTAAAGGGTTCAGGCAGTCGGCAGTTGTTTGTTTCTTTTGCTTTGAGTTCTCTGGGCAAGCCTGTGTCAAAACAAACTATTTCTAAGTGGATTGGGTTTTGCATTGCTTTCTGTTATTCCCATCATGGCAAGGAGATTCATTAGGCCTCATTCCACTAGGGCTACTGCCACTGGCAACCAAGGATATTTTGGAGGCAGCTACTTGGAGTTCTGTGCATACTTTCTCTAGGCATTATCACCTGCCACTTTACTCTAAGTCCAGGGCTGGTTTACTGCTGTTTTGCAGGGCATTTGTAGTTAGCCATCCTCCTCTGCTTTGGGATTCTACCCAAGTGTAAGGACTGCAGCAATGTGAGATGAAGAACATAGTACAGTTTGTACCTACCATAAATGTAGATGTTCAAGATCCACATGTTAGTGCAAGGGTGGTTGGTTGGTTGTTTGCTGTCTTTTGGTTTTGACCTTTATTTTTAGGGTCTTCTGACATCTGGGACTGCAGCAGTGTGGATCTTCGAACATCTACATTTATGGTAGGTACAAAACTGTACTTTTTGGTGATTCCAAAATTCAAGATGCTAACTCTCCACCGGCTGCTTCCTATGCTAGGCAAGGATGCCTGGTTGGCAACACTAGATTTAAAGGAAGCCTACCTGCACATCCCAATAAGGGAATCCTGCAGAAGATATCTATGCTTCAAAGCAGGCTACATGCACTATCAGATGTTCATCGTGTTTCACTGTTGCAGTCATGACTGTAGGGTTCTCCCCTGCTGGCAGGCAGCCCCAGGTCGGCCAGAATCCCAAAGTCTGGGTCCGGCGTCGGCTGTTCAACCATGCTCCCTGACGTCAGAGCGCCAGGAGTACAAAGCTGACAGCCGACGCCATCTTCTCCAGTCTTTCTTGCCGTGCGGCGATAGCAGTTCGCATTTGCCGGTCGGCGGACTCCTGATGAATTTTACTGATATACTTCGGTCCGAAGACTTTCTTCTCCACTCAAACCTAAGTACCCGTTGAAACTTTTTCTTGCTCCACTCCGATGTCAGAAAAAGTTAATAATTGTATTTCATGTGGGAAGCAAATACCTCATAAGGATTTTCATTCTTACTGTATTCCTTGCTTGCCCTGACCACGACGTAGCTAGTTGTCGGTTTTGTGCTAGATTCAATCAACGTACAATTAAGCGAAGGTAGTATTTTGCTTTTCGTTACTTCGGTAGGTGCTTTAACTACAAAATGTCGTCGGATACGATCCCGGCTACCGGAGTTCATAAACATCGCAAGGATAAAGACAGGCCTCCGAAGTCCAAATCTGATGATAGCGCACAAGCGGAGCCAGCTTCAGGTTCGGCCGTCGTCAGTGAGGCGCTTTTGCAGCCCCTGTCTTCTGCCATTTCAGAACCGACGGCCGAAATGTACTCTCCTGAGGAGCCAACCAGGCCTTTAAATATTTGTGTTGCAGGACCTTCGGACAATGCTCCTTCGGATGGGTCCGGAGCCGCTGTGCAGGTACCGGCTTCCGAAGGGGTTTTCAGGCCTACTCAGCTACTAATAAAGGCAAAGCCAAAGACAAAGGCAAAGACTACTTCAAAATCAAAGACTTCTACACAGGCTTCTTCTGAACCAGCTCCCAAGTCACAGAAACAGTTACTCAAGATGGCGGAGGATTTACTTACTATGATTAGGGGTTCTCATCCCCTCAGACAAAAGGCCAAGGCAGGATGTTTCTTATGATTCCTCTGATCAGGCTTCTGTTTCCTCAGTTTCTTCTTCTGATCAGGAATATTCTTTCCCTCCTTATGAGGATTCTGATGCTGAAGAATCCATTCCTTCAGCTTCTCCCCTGAGGATGTCTCTTTGGGGAAACTTTGCATGAAATGAGGGAACATTTCCACTGGGAAGGACAGGTGTATTCGGAATCTAAGAAAAGGCTGAGGGAATTTCTTCTTCCCCAACATTAGACCCATGGCTATTCCTCCTGTTTTGGATATTGTGGATGATGCCTTTTCGGAGGCTAACTTAACCCTGACTCTTTTCCTCCTGCTCCTGTGAAGCCTGATAGATATTACAGGGTTCCTGATTCCCATCAGTTTTTATACAAGAACCCTTCTGCTGACCCTGAAACCATTTCTCAGGGTCCTAAGGGAGCTAAAGCCGCTTCTGCCAAAAATCCTACTCCTACTGAAAAGGATTCTCGATCCTTAGATAGATGGGGCAAAAAGGTGTACACTTCTGCCACTTTGTCCATTAGGGCTTTAAACTGTCAGTTTCATATGTTTAAATACCAGCAATTTCTATTGTCTGTCTTAAAACAAAAGCTTGCGTCCATTTCTGCCTGTGCAGAGGATAAGGAATTACATGACTTATTACATGCCACTGAACAAGTTGGGAAGCATGGTTTACACTGTGGATTTGATGCCTTGGAGGCTTCTTGTAGGGCTGCCTCTGGCACAGTCATTAGGAGGCATGCATGGCTAAAGGAACAAAATTTGCCTGAACACGCAAAGGCAAAATTATTGGATGCTCCTGTTCAGCCTAATGTTTTGTTTGGATCGAAAGCTGAAGAGGTGATTAAAAAGATGGAGGATAAGGCGAAATCAATGCAAACAGTTAAAGATTTCTTACAAGTACAGCCTCCTAGATTTAGCAGGAATTGGCCTACAAAATATTGGTCCTTTCCCACTTCAGACAGGCCTCAGAGGGGTAGATACAGACGTTCCAGAGGGAGGCCTCAATCACAAGCTGCTTATAGACCAAGACAGTGGACTGCTTCCACCCCTAGGGGAGGAGAGGACAGGTCACATTCTCAAAGGAAACAAACTCAATGACTCCCTCTGTGGGGCTACAGGAACTTCTTCCCTGGAAGGCCCCTCTCGGAGGAAAACTCTCTCTTTTTTTTATCAAAATTGGACTCAAATAACCCAAGAAAAATGGGTTTTGGATGTGGTTTTAAGAGGTTACGAATTCCATTTTCATACCTTGCCAAGGCCAAGCTGGTGACCAGACCTTCCAAAACATCAATGGACGGAGGCCTTAAACCAGGTGGAAGCTCTTTTGGCTATGAATGCCATAGAACTGGTTCCTCTTTCAGAGATGGGAAAAGGGTTTTATTCAAGGCTCTTTCTAGTCCCAAGGAAGAAAATCTCATGGAGACCCATTCTGGATCTGTCGGTCTTGAACACCTTTCTAGAGGTTCCAAAATTCAAGATGCTTACTCTACAGCAGCTACTTCCAATGCTGTCCAAGAATGCATGGATGGTAACTTTGGATTTAAAGGAGGCATATTTACACATTCTCATCAGACAGGATCGCAGAAAATACCTCAGGTTCAAAGCCGGATCGAGGCACTTTCAATTCTCTGCGCTGCCCTTTGGATTATCTGCTGCACCCAGGGTCTTCACCAAATGCCTGGCTCCATTAGTAGCTTACTGCAAACTAAAGGGAATTCAAATTTACCCTTATCTGGACGATTGTCTCATTCAGGCAGACAGCAAGGATGTCTTACTCCAGCATCTAGAATTTGTACAAAACCTCCTCAAGTTCCTGGGATTCTCTGTAAACATAAAAAAGTTAAATTTGACACCATCGCAACAGATAGCTTTTCTGGGTGCACTTCTAAACACCACAACCCAGATGGCATTTCTGACATCCAAAAAAGTTACAGCTGGCTTCAACTTTCAGAACTTTGGCAACTTTAACTCCTCTATCTGCAAGGAAATTCCTGCAGGCTTTGGGTTACATGGCCTCCTGCATCCTTCTCGTGCCATATGCAAGACTACACATGAGGAAAATAGTGGTACCTAAAAAGTGTTTGGTCTCAGCATTGCCACAGTTTAGACATACTGATCTCCGTTCTTCCTTGCCTTCAAAAGGAATTTCTTTTTTGGTCCAGGCATGTGCTCTAAACAAAGGGAAGCCCTTCCGTCTGCCTCCTGCCTCTCAGATTCTAACCACGGACGCCTCTGATTATGCTTGGGGAGCCCATTTTCAGGGCAATTGTTTGCAGGGCCTTTGGACAAAGGATCAGAAGCACCTGCATATCAAAGCTCTATTGGCCTTCAGGAATCTTTTACAACCAGGACAACTGTTAATACGGACAGACAACACCACAGTTATGTGGTACATAAACAAGCAAGGGGGATCTCATTCCTACCCCCTTTGCAGACTAGCCATGGATCTATGGGACACAGCTCTATCTTGCAATCTGGATCTTCAGGCTCAGTTTCTACCAGGGAAACAAAACTTCCTGGCAGACAGTCTGAGCAGACATCTTTCGGATCCACATGAGTGGATGCTGGACACCAAAATATTCAAGATGATAACAGCAGTCTGGGGATGTCCTCACATAGACCTCTTTGCATCCCATCTCAATCATCAGCTACAGACTTTTTGCACCAGGATTTTCCACACAGAAGCTTGGAGAGTGGACGCCCTGTCATTCAGTTGGAGGAACCTCTCGGGATATGCCTTTCCGCCTCTCCCTCTTCCACTGGTTTTATTGAAGATAAAACAGGACAAGCCCAAGATGATCATCTTGCTGGCTCCAAATTGGCCTCAGCAGTTTTGGTATCCAACTCTAAAAAACCTATGCCTGGAGCCTCTTGGGTTTTACCTCAGTCTCAGAATCTTCTGTCTCAACATCAGGGTCAGGTTCTACACACTCATGTCAGAATTCTGTCTGGCGGCCTGGTTAATCCAGGGCCTTTAATTTCTTCTTTACTGCCCAAGCAGGTTATGGATGTCATATTAGAAGCCAGACGTCCTAGCACTAGAAAATCTTATGCAGGAAAATGGAAAAGATTTTGTTCCTGGATGCAGGCTCAGGATTCTGATCCTCTTCTTCCCAACATTACTTTAATTTTACTTTACTTGACAGATCTCTTACATAAGGGTCTCTCTTTCTCTTCCATTAAAATACATGCCTCTGCTATTTCTGCTCATTATAATACAGACCCTCCCATCTTTTCCCACCAGCTCATGCGACAGTTTCTCAGAGGAGCTAAGAACTTAAGACCTCCTAGATCTCCTCCTATTCCTGCTTGGGATCTCAACTATGTTTTGGAAAAACTAACCTTGCCTCCTTTTGAGCCTGCTGCTTCTTCTGACATCAAGTTTTTATCTTGGAAGACAGCCATCCTGTTAGCCCTAACCTCTGCCAGGAGGGTTTCAGAGTTATAAGTTCTAATGGCTGTGGAACCTTATATTATTTTTCATCAAGACAGGGTATCTTTGAGGACTAATCCTACCTTCATGCCTAAGGTGGTTTCCAAAGTGGCTTTAAATCAAACTATACACTTGCCAACCTTTTTCCCCATCCTCAAAATAAAGGGGAAAGGATCTTACATTCCTTGGATGTACACAGACAGCTATGTTTTTACCTGAACAGAACTAAGGACATCAGAAAATCAGAGCAATTGTTTTTCTTATGCTTCCAGTTCCCAAGGTAAAGCCATTTCAATACAGACCATTTCTAAATGGATTGCTCTTGGAATCAGATTTTGTTATTCTCACCATGGAAAGCAAATCCCAGGGAGTATATGGACTCATTCCTCCAGAGCTGCTGCCACTTCTGCGGCCTTCCTCAGGGGAGTTCCTACCAAGGATAGTTTGGAAGCTGCAACTTGGAGTTCATTGCATACATTTTCTAAGCACTACAATCTACCTCTCTACTCTGTCTAGGGCAGGCTTTGCCTCTGCAGTCTTGCAGGGCCTTTTAGCCGCCCCTTCCTCTTTATGACCACCTCACTTTCTTTCAGCTTTGGGATTCTACCCTACAGTCATGACTGCAACAGTGAAACACGATGAACATAGTACAGTTGTGTACACCTACCATAAATGTAGATGTTCGAGTGTCTTCACTGTTGCAGTCTGAGTTTCCCTCCCTCCTGTCCCCTCTTATTTTTATTTTTGTGTATTTTCTTTTTTCACCATTCTTCTGTGGTGTATTTGCAAAGGTTATGGGACCTTTTTCATTTTGGGACTCCTGACATCTGGGGCAAGAAAAACTGGAGAAGATGGTGTCGGCTGTCAGCTTTGTACTCCTGGCGCTCTGACGTCAGGGAGCATGGTTGAACAGCCGACGCCGGACCCAGACTTTGGGATTCTGGTCGACCTGGGGCTGCCTGCCGGCAGGGGAGAACCCTACAATCATGACTGCAACAGTGAAGACACTCTAACATCTACATTTATGGTAGGTGTACACAACTATACCTTGTCTGCACTGCCCTTTGGCTTATCTACTGCGCCCTGGGTATTTACAAAGTGCCTAGCTCCAGTCGTTGCATTTTGCAGGCAAAAAAATATCCAAATATATCCATACCTGGACGATTGTCTAATTCAGTCAGAAAGCCAGGACATGCTATTGAATCATCTGGCATTTGTACAGAAATTGCTAACTTCTCTGGGGTACACCATAAACAAAAAGAATTTGCATCTTGTACCCTGCCATCAAATTGTATTCCTGCAGCAGGCTTGAACTCAACTTCCCAGATGGCTTTTCTCACGCCAGTAAAACAAGTTCATTTGACAGCCTGCTTCAAACTACTGGACACAAAGACCCAGCTATCTGCAAGGAAAATACTGCAAGCCCTGGGGTTCATGGCCTCCTGCATTCTACTAATTCCATGTGCAAGACTGCATGTGAGGAAACTACAATGGTATGTAAAAAGCCTATGATGTCAACATTCTCAAGATCTGGAAGCAATGATTGCTATCATTCCTTGTCTACAGATAGAGCTCCTTTGGTGGGCAGATGCCTGTCACCAAAACAAGGGACTGTCCTTCACTCTTCCCCCTGCTGCCCAAACCCTAACAGATGCATCAGAATATGCATGGGGGGCTCACTTCGCAGGGAAGTGCATTTAGGGCAAATGGAACAGAAGTCAATTGCACCTACACATCAATCAAAAAGAAATGTTATCTGTACAGAATGCTGTAACAGCCTTCAAGAGATCACATCCTTCCAGGACAATTAATGGTAAAGATGGACACCACCACTGTTATGTGGTACATAAACAAGCAAGGGGGAACCCACTCATACCCTCTCTGCAGACTAGCCATGACTGTGTGGAACACAGCCTTGAGCTACCAAGTGCACCTACAGGCTCAGTTCCTGCCAGGAAAGCTAAACACACTGGCAGACGTCCTAAGCAAAAATTTCATGGACCCACACAAGTGGAAACTGGAACCAAAGATATTCAACATGTTGAGAAACAAATGGGGGAGCCCAGATGTAGACCGGTTTGCCTCCCCCCAGAACTACCAATTGGAAAAATTCTGCGCAAGGACTCCCCACAAACAAGCTTGGAAAGTGGATACCCTGTCATTCACCTGGAAAAACCTATCAGTTTATGCTTTTCACCCTCTGCCTCTCCTCCCCAAGGTACTACTAAAGATCAAACAGGACAAACCAAGGACGATACTGATTGCACCAGACTGGCCACGCCAACACTGGCACCCCTACTGCGCGGTGTCACTGCTGGCACCATGGCACCTGCCTCTGACCCCTGCCCTGCTGTCTCAGCAGGAGGGCCAAATTCTGCACCCACAACTTCAAACGCTGAGCCTGGCTAATTACCTAATCTCTCCGTTACCTCAGCAAGCAAGTGTTGGATGTTTTTCTGGAGGCAAGGAGGCCCAGTACTGGTGCTGAAAAATGGAATAGATTCTGTTTCTGGAACCAAGCTCAGGGGATGGGCACAGCAACGCCCAATTTACCTCAGATTCTTCAATACTTAACTGAGATGCTGCACAAGGGCCTTTCCTTTTCCTCCATCAGAATTCATGCCTCAGCCATTTCAGCTCATTACAACACAGAACTTACCCCTCTTCTCTCATCCACTGCTGAAACAGTTCCTCAGAGGGGCCAAAAACTTAAGACCACACAGGAGTGCCTCTACTCCAGCCTGGGACCTTAACTTTGTATTGGAAAAACTCACTACCTCCTTTTGAGCCAGCTGCAAATGCAGAGTTGAAATTCCTTTCTTGGAAAACAGCATTCCTTTTAGCCATTAGTTCAGCAAGAAGGGTGTCTGAATTACAGGCCCTCATGGCAGTGGAGCCTTTCATCATTTTTCATGCGGACAGGGTGTCCCTCAGGACCAATCCCTCCTTCATGCCCAAGGTGGTATCCATTGTGGCCCTTAATCAGTCCATTCATTTGCCAACCTTCTTTTCTAATCCACAGAACAAAGGGGGGTGAATACTGCACTCCTTAGATGTGCACAGACAACTTAGAATTTATTTGGACAGGACTAAACCTCTCAGGAAATCTGAACAACTGCTGGTTGCTTTTGCTGCAGGGGCAGAGGGGAAGGCCATTTCAAAGCAAGACATTTCTAAATTGATGGGCCATTGTATTCATTTATGCTATAAGCACCATGGAAAACCTACCCCACAGGGGATTAGACCACACTCAACCCCAGGGCTGCATCTACCTCGACAGCCTTTCTCAGAGGTGTCCCTACCAAGGACATCCTAGAAGCTACTGCCTGGAGTACTGTACATACCTTCACCAAGCATTACCATTTGCCAATTGTCTCTAAATCCAGAGCTGGCTTTGCCACTGCAGTCTTGCAGGGCCTTATAGCTGGTCCTAATGCTGTCTAAATTCCTCCTCCCACCCTTAACTTTGGGAATCTACCCAAATGTGATGACTGCAACAGTGAAACACGAAGAACATAGTACAGTTGTGTGCACTTACCATAAATGTAGATGTTCGAGTGTATTCACTGTTGCAGTCCTAGTTACCTTCCCTCCAGCCCCCTGAATTCTGTTGGCCATACCTCTATTCTTGCTTACTATGTTTAAAGCTTTTGGGGCAAGAAAAACTGATGTAATGGCGTCTGCTGCATGCTTTATACCCCTGACTACCTGACATCATGGAGGATGAGACGGCAACCAATGCAGTACCCAAGACTTTGTTAATCAGGCCGACTGAGGGCTACTGCAAGCAGATAACCCAAATGTGATGACTGCAACAGTGAATACACTCGAATGTCTACATTTATGTTGAGTGTAGACAACTGTACTTTCTGTACACACCTTCAAGCATTTCCACTTACCAGTTTTTTTCTAAATCCAGAGCTGGATTTGCTACAGCAGTCTTGCAAGGCCTACTGGGTGGCCACGGTGGTGCATCGGTTAGCGTTGCCGCTTCACAGTAAGAGGTTCTCCGGTTTGATCCTCTGCTGGGTGCCTTCTGTGTGGAGTCTGCATTTCCTCCCTGTGGTCGCGTGGGTTTCCTCTGGGTGCTCCGGTTTCCTCCCACATCCCAAAGACATGCTGTAGGTGGATTGGACACTCTAAATTGGCCCTAGGTGTGTGTGTGTGCATGTGTGTCTTCTGTGGAAGGTTGGGTGCCGGGCTGGCAACTCAACACCGTAAAACTCCACTGCCAGTCATGAGCGGACAGGTGATCCGCTGTGGCGACCCCTAACCGGGAAAAGCCAAAAGAAGTAGTAGTCTTGCAAAGCCTGCTAGCCAGCCCTAACACTTCTTGACTGCCTCCACCCTTCCTCAGCTTTGGGAATCAACCCAAATGTGATGACTGCAACAGTGAAACACGAAGAACATATTACAGTTGTGTACACTTACCATAAATGTAGGTGTTAGAGTGTATTCTCTGTTGCAGTCCTAGTTTCCCTCCCTCCAGCCCCCTAGCTTTCTCTGTCTTTCGACCTCTCCTCTCTCTGGTCATTAATAATGGCATTGGTATTTACTTTTTACTGGTGGTGGTCCCCACCATATACTAGCTTCCTATTTGGGGGCTCCTGACATTTGGGGCAAGAAAAACTGATGTAATGGCATCAGCTGCCTGTTTTATACCCCTGATGACCTGACATCATGGAAGAAGCGATAGCATTCATGCAGAAATCTTAAGTCTCTGGTATTCGGGCTGACTGAGGGCTACCTGCAGGCAGATAACCCAAGTGTGATGACTGCAACAGTGAATACACTCTAACATCTACATTTATGGTAAGTGTACACAACTGTACTTTCTGGCACCAGTCATTGGTGTCAGTGAGGCTTTTTTGTAGAATATCTACATCAGTTGGGAAATCAATAATGGCTTCCAGTTTGCAGTCATCTGTGAACTTGGTCAGCCAGAGTCCCTTTGTGTCGGCTTGAACTACAGAGAAGTAGATGCCAAACAGGAGAGGACCTAGGAGCGATCCCTGTGGGACCCCACTTGTAACTGGTTGGTAGTCAGATTTGGAGTCTGCTACTTTCACAATGTGGGTTCTACCAGTGAGCCAGTTTGCAACCCATCTTATGACATAGGGGTTTATGCCTAGTTTAGTGAGTCTATCTATGATTTCTGAGTGAGGGATGGTGTTGAAGGCCTTAGCAAGATCTAGGTAGGCTGTGTGAACTACCGTGCCCTCATCCGCAGCTCTGGTGACAGACTCAGTCTTTCAGGTTGAGCAGGCATGATCTACTTTTCACAAACTCAAATTGCGTGGGGTCCAGAGTTTGGAGATTCCCTATGTCCTTGTTTATAAGGTCCAAATCCAAAAGCAAATGAAACAGAGTCCAAACTGGCCGTAATCTTTTATTATAAAACGTAAGTGCTTTCAGGTTAAAAAAACCCTTAATCAGACAAACTTCACATAACCATGACAGTCTTTAAAACATTTCTATAAGCAACCAGTTACTTTCTATACTTAACCTGCCTTTTCTTCAGAGAGGGTAGTGTCGACTTCTTAAGAATCCGAGGCACTGGCCCAAATGCTTCAGAGCCGACACAGGTACAGATTGAGATGTTCTCGCCAGCGACCTTTCAGGAAGGACCCTACACTCAGAAGCGTACCCTCGGGAAGTGCGCTAACTGCCTCCATGCTTGCCTTGCGTGCGCGGCTGGGATGAAGCTATTTTACCTATGCACAAGAGCGAGTGAACATGCACGATGCCTGAACGGAGTGATGCGACTGGGTGGACCCTTTGAAAACGCCGCTCACTAATTCCCGAGCAGAGCTGCATTCATGCCCTGTCCTTTTATGGAGTGCCTTGGGAGCTCTGCTTAGACGGATCGCACTTGATGGGCGAAGGCTGCATGGAGGATTGCAAGCCCTCATCTCTTTGGTCCCAAAAGGCCAGAACTCTTTTCTGCGGCGAGGTTTCTTCCAAGACTCAAGTGGGACTTTGCCAGAAATAAAACAATGCTTGGTCCAGATTACCCCCAGGAAACACCACGGCAGACGCCGCCTAGAACAAGGTCCGCTCCCCAAAGGGCAATCGAAAGTCGGCCCCATTAGAGGCATTTTTCAGAGGCCCCTGGTTCAGGGGCAGACTGAGTTCATTCCCAGGAGACAGGGAAGGCCTCCACTGCATCCCTGAGCCTGCCTATTCCACACTCAATAGAACTGGGGACTGTCCATCTTTCTCAAGAGTATTCCATTCCCATCGCTCGCAGAGGCAACGTCCATGTTCTCCTTCCAGACAAGTGGCCTGATCCTGATCTTTACAGCTAAGAAATTTCAAAGCTGCTTGGCAAAGAGCACTCAGCCAGTTCCACCATCAACAAGAATCCGAATTCCTCGCTGTTCTTAAAAAGAAAGAATCATTCCTCTAGAAGATTCAATGCACCCATCCAAATCAGCTCCAGAAAAATTTTATTTCTCCAGTATCTTTAGTCCATTTCAACCCTATTGGGAAAGGAAATTCAATATGTGCTCTATCCGACCTGGTCTGAAAGGCATCATCCTCAGTGGAGGAAGTCCATCCTTCAGATCTAAGAAGGGAGAAAGGGAACCAGATTCTTTTCTCCTCTTGAATGAGCCCTTCATTTGAAATGGGAAAACTGCCCCCCGGTGTAACTCGCCTGCATGGTAGGCAGTGCTAGCTTTCTAATGTTTTCGCCATCCCTCGACTGGCTCGCGTCACCACTGACTGTAGTCCATTTACTCCTTACCCTTTCAAGCATCCCCTCATTTCATCCCCTGCCGCTGACTTGCATACACTGGTTTCTTCTTTATCAAAACCATTGCAAAACACTGTTTTGTCGCCTTGTCGTTATTTACCTTCATAAATTGCAATCTAGACAGGGTAAACCTATTCCTTAGAACCACATCTCAGAGGATAACAGACATACGCAAACAGCACTCTCTAATAAAAACATGTAGTAACAGAGTCATTGCAACAGATAGCAGCAACAGTATTCACTGAAAGGCGCTCTTATAATTTAAAAGAGATAGCCAGAATGTATGTTCTAATCCTTCAATGGATGCCAGACATTCAGAACGGTCTCTCCAGCAACTTGCGCTGTCAAACACCATCATCTTCTTTAGTGCTATGTCATCATCCATTTTGGATTCTGCACCCATCATTCCTTCATTAAGACCTCTTTTCCTCTTGGCCTTGTTTGATGCTTGACCCTTTGACGTTCTACCAGCAACTTCCTGTTCCCCCACACCATGGGGGGGCATATGGCAACATAACTGTGTCTACTTGATGGGAAATGTTCTAGTTTCCTCTAGGGTGCTTTAGCGCTGCAAGCCCTTGATGACTGATAGGTGGGGGCGGGAGACATAGCTCTCCAGACGGAGGGTATACCAAAAGTGGTATATCAACAAGTCTGGCGAAGAGAGGAGATCAACAAACACAGGACAATAGTTCTGCTGTTCCTATCATCTCCTCTCAGCGGAAGCGACCTAGACTCGACAATCAGCGAAGTTCTCAGAGCAATCAAGAGATAAGCAACAAATCAAGCGTCCTCATGCGTCGCTAGAGTCCCTCTGAGCGAATCAACAGACATGAAAAAATTTTTCTGCTGAAAATTTTTTCCAATCCGGTGAGTCTACTCAGAATCTGTTGTGCTTGCCCAGAGCTATCCAGCCCTATTCCCCATGGTCTCTAGTGCAAGTGAGACGCCAGCCCCATTCCTTGGCCCCGTAATTTGTAGTATTTCCTCTTTCTGCTACTCCCCAAAAAAGCAGGTCCACCGAGCTTCTCTTATGAGGCCCTTATGCTTCCCTCATTGCTCTCTCCTGTCCTCGACATTATACTTGGTTCCCCCAGGTACGGTTCCCCCTCATTGCCTCCCCCTGGTTCTTGACCTTTTTTCATCATCAATTCCAGAAGGTCTTCCTGATCCTCAAGGCCCCTCTTCTTTCCGAATCCCTAACATCTTCCTCCTCCAGTGTTACCTTTCCCCTCCCATCTGGACCCTAGTTGGTTCCTTTAGAGATATCAGTCGAGTTTCACATAAGAAATTTTCAATAAAAAATTTATCTTAGTAAGCCCTCATCTTTTGCCTATTGTCTTCCCAAGTAAGGGACTTAGATCCTTTCACTGCTCCCATCCTTTCTAAGTCTCCCATTTCAGCACTTCTATTTTCTATCGTGTTCTCCAGTTTTCTACTCCTTCTATTTTGCTATATATCTCTTTCATGTGGGGTCATCAGCTTCTCCATTCAAAAGTCCAAAAGGCATTTTGCAAAGTCTTTTTCATGTGAGTTTGTCTTTCCTCCCTTTTAGACCTCCCTTTTAAAGTCTTTGAAAATCCCTTCTCAGACCGCCTCCTTTTCCCCTTCCTTAATTTCCTTCTTCAGTTAATTTGGCTTCCTCGCTAGGTCTTTTCTTTTGCTATTAAAATAGCTATCCATAAGAACTTCTTCAGAACTTCATGCACTCAGCTGTTTCCTCAACCTGTATTCATGCACTCTTTCCTGGACCTACTCTACTGCCCATCCTTTTACTAATCCTAAAGTAGCCTCCCTACGCTTTTACCTAAGCATGCACCTCCGCTTAAACCTAAATCAACCTAATATCCTAATGTTTTTTCCTGAATATTGCTATGGTGAGATATTCAAATAAGCCATTTAAGGTATTAGGTTGGCTTCGATCATACTTCAGGAAAACTTTTGGATTGGATGAAAACTTACCAAAAAGGACTCTTTAAACTGAAGGTCACCATCTCTTTGGAATCTAGATGTACAAATTTCCTGTTTGGATGGCATACATATCTAGACACCTAAACAAACCTAACAACCCAAATGCCACTCCACCAGAGCTTTTGCCACTCTATAGCCTTCCAAGACCCACTGCCTGACACCACTTGTGACTGCCTATCTTGGCTCCTGCCTGCTACTTTCATTTACTCCTCACTCATTTATTTAGCTTCTAGGCATAGAGCTTACTTTGGGTAATTTGTCTAGAAGAGTCTGTTCTGTTAGGCTACCACTGTTCGTGGACAAGCAGTGGACTCTGTTCATCGGAACCATCCCATAAGATAGATAGACAACTTAACATATAGAAGTTATGTCTAGCAACATATTCTAGTTATGTTCTTGTGTCTTCTTTTCTTTTTACCGTCCGCTTCCCCCTGCCCCCTCCTCAACTAGTAGTGAGTGAGTTTGATTGTGACCTCTTTGATGCCTCCTTTATAGGTAGGTGCTTTGTGCATATTTTTTATTTTCCTGGTTCAGCTCTTCCACCTCTTCCCCTTTGTTTATCCCTTTGGACTCTCTTTTTTTTTTTTTTTTTCTGGTTCATTATTAGGCTGGGCCTATACAAAAAGCAGGGATCTAAGGTAATTCACGCTTCAGTTAAGGGATATAGAGGGTCTGGAACGAACTCTCGAACTCTCGAGCTTTCTGGAGATGGAGCGAGCGAGGGCCGCAAACGCCATCCAGCAAGAAAGAAGGCGAGAAGAAGACAACTAACATGGAACGTTATGGTAAGAACATAACTTCTATTTTTCTTTAAGGCTGGTTTCAAAGATACAGAACTATTTAACCCAGGTAGGTTGTCAGCAGCCAACTGTATGATCCATCTTAACTTTGCATACTCTGTATCATTAACAATGCCCCCACCCCCCTTTTTATTCTTATGTGCAACATGCAGAACCATAAAAACAGAAGTATGATCTGGAAAGGTAGAAACATGCTGGTACAATGCATTATGTTTATCCTTCTGTCTAGTAGATGACAAATGGTGCAATATTCTTGTTTTTAACCTACAATTAGTTTTTCCAACATAAAAACTTGGAAATGACTTGCCGCATGCCAATTAAACCACATTCTCTATATGGCAATCTGCATAAAACTCAAATGTGTATTTTGTTTGTAACAGGATGTATAAAATAATTTAAACCATTCACATTTGAACATGCTTTGCAATGTCTACATGGAAAAGTCCCTGTTCTCATCTGTACAAAGGAAACACTGTTAGCCGCCGCCTTATTTTTCAAACCAGGTTCTGTACAGGTTTACCTTCATAATGTCGATCATATAATCAACCGGCCACATCACCAAACTGTCTCCGTGAAACCAGACCCTCAAAATCTTTCAAATGTCGAAAAAACTTTGAATTGCGACATTTCTGACTGCGCCACACCAGTGCTAACATGGGTCAAAAAGGGGGATAGATTTTGCTGTTAGGAAATTTGGTGTTCGACATTTTGAAGAGTCTCAGTTCAGTATTCGCAGAAGCGGGGTCGACCATAACGTGATTGGCATTATGAAGGTAAACCTTCTATACATAACATGTCTTTTATATTACTATTTCTCTTGAAGGTAAGTCTAGGTTTCTCATCTAAAATATCCTTCAAGTGATTGTCACTTCTTAGTGTCTTCCAGTTTTGCTTAGTACCACATATCCCATACACATTATTACTGTACGTAGCATTACCTTGGGTTTTTATCATACTTATTAGATGGCTTCAACTTATTTCCTTGCTGTTCATTATTATCAGAAAACCATGGTCTTGCCCTGGCTTCCCTGTTAGATATACTGTTCTTAGTTTTTTCTAAATTTTTCTTTGAATAGCACTTTTCCTTAAGATGTTCATTTAAAACATGTGTTTTTTTATAAAACTCATTGTCTGTGCACAGCAGAGAAACTCTGTATCCTTGCCCTTGCATAATATTATGAAAAGTATGCAGAGGATGCATACAATGTGCATTCAAATAATGATTTCTCCAGCATGATTTCCTATGCAAGGTGGTGTTTAGTTTACCAGTTACATTTTTATTTAATGTGACATCTAAAAAGGCAATGGTCTCATTGCTATGCTCTACTGAGAACCTAAGAAAATCTGTAGTTTTCTTCAGGTAATCAACAAAGTTAGTTCATCACTGCACTGTGCCCACAACAAAAAATATCAACAAATAGTTGGTCTTCCATAGATGTTCACATTTAAAAATATTTTTATTTTCCCAGAAGGCTAACACTAAATTAGCATATGAGTTGGCACAGGGTGTCCCCATGGCAACACCCTGTACCTGCCTGTAATGTGTGCCATTACAAAAAAAATGTTATTTTCCAACAACAATGCTAGTGCTTCCAGGATTACAGTATTGGTATTTTCATCATATATGTTAACTGTATGCAGTACCCCTTTCACTGCCTTTAACCCAAATTCATTTGTGATGCCCGTGAACAGACTGTTGATGTCCATGGTTACCATCAACACATTCTTCAAATCTAAAGTTTGGCAAGCACCATACAATTTTGATAAGAATTGTGCAGTGTCTTTTCAAAATCCTAGGAAAATAAGCAAGCAGATTTTTCAATTTTGCTTCAACCCACATAGATAAATGTTCAGTAACCCATCCTCCTCCCAGAAACTATTGGTCTCATCAGTGCGGGTAGGGTATTTTATGCATTTTTGGTAGTGCTTTAAAAATAGGAATTACTGGATGTTCAATGCTTAATTCATACAAGTCATCATCTAGCACTCCATTGGTTCTTAAAGCCCTTAGCTTCTTACCAACATTACTTGTATATTGCTTAACCATCAAAGGTGAGACATTTCTGTAAGTACTAATATCACTAGTTAGGGCATCCAAGGATGGCATGTATGCTGTAGTAGCCATAACTACGACGGTCCCACCTTTATCAGCTGGTTTGATAATCAGTCTATCATTGTTCATTAGATCTAGCAGTGCTTGCCTTTCCAAATAAGTTATTAATCATGCATGTTGCATTATCAAGATAGTCTTATTTCATCCACACAAGTTTTTAAGAAAAGTATGAACTGTGGGGTGTATAACTGGTATAAAAGTACTCAGATGTTTAATAACGTTAGTCTAATGGCTGTTTCCCCTAAACATGTTTTTCAGAATAACATTCTGCCCAAACGTGTGCAAATCCAGTATACCTTCACTTAATACTGACACCCTACTGGGTACAAACGATAATCCTTTACCTAAAACATTCATTTGTTCCTTAGTCAGTTGAACACTAGATATATTAAATACATTACAGTCATTAAAATCAGTCAGTTCATGACTCTCTGCTGTTTCACATCCCTTTGTACAGAGTGACCTTGCCTGTTTTCTGTTTTCTTCCTTACTGGTACTAGGAAAGTTGGAAAAATCATAGAGCTGCTCCTTGCTGCAAAAAAAGATGATGAAGAAAGAAGCAAGGTTTTCGGTCTTGCTCCCATACTGATACTGGGCTGTTTAGTTCCCTGTGTGATGTCATCAGCCCGAGCCCTAGTAGGTGTTGCTATTAGGATCCATGGCAGCCATGGTACCTTCTGTTGTCGTGGCTGTAGCCACAGAAGCATTATTCACATTTTGTTGAACATTAACATTCTGAAAAACATGACTGGGATCATAGACACATTGTTGGTATGTAAGTTACTTGCTACTGCTGGATTAGATTCAGTTCTAGCCTGCTCATGAGGCCATGTAAAAATACAGCCTGTCATGAAGTCCTGATGGTCCCTTTGCAGCTTTTTCATATTTGTTTGCTGCAGTTTATTTTCAAACAAGGCTATGTTATTCAATACTTGGGTAATTTTACAGAAACCTAGATTTACCTTCAAGCGAAATAGTAAAATAAAAGACATTATGTATAGAACTTGGTTTGGAAAAGAAGGCTAACAGTGTTTCCTCTGTACACACGAGAACAGTGACTTTCCCTGTAGGCATTGCAAAGCATGTTCAAATGTGAATGGTTTAAATTATTTTAAACATCCTGTTACAAACAAAAAATACACATTTGAGTTTTATGCAGATTGCCATACAGAGAATGTGGTTTACTTGGCATGCTGCAAGTCCTGTTTGAGTTTTTATGTTGGAAAAACTAAATGTAAATTAAAAACAAGAATATTGCACCATTTGTCATCTATTAGATAGAACGGTAAACATAATGCATTCTACCAGCATGTTTCTACCTTTCCAGATCATACTTTTGTTTTTATGGTTCTGCATGTTGCACTGATGAAAAGGAGTTGTCAGTGATACAGAATATGCAGAGTTAAGATGGATCATACAGTTGGTTGTTGACAACCCACCTGGGTTAAATAGTTAAACAGCCTTAAAGAAAAGGCAGGTCAAGTATAGAAAGTAATTGGTTGTTTTTAGAAATGTTTTAATATTTAAAGACTGTCATGGTTATGTGAAGTTTGTCTGATGAAGGATTTTTTAACCTGAAAGCGCTTATGTTTTATAATAAAAGATTAAGGCCAGCTTGGACTGTTTAGTTTGTTTTTGGATTTGTTCTTACAAGAGGTTAGAGAAGAGTCCCTAAGGGAAGCTAAGAGGCTTGTGTTTTGCTACTATTTTATTATTTTATTTATTTATTTTACATTTGTTGATTGGGATAGTCCGTCTGGGTATGAGCCCATTTTCAGCGGAGGCCCGGGGAGAAATGCTCCAGTAAAATGAACAACATTGACAGGTATAGTGTCTGTTTTACATAGAATTTAACAGAAATATCTAGAGACAATAAAAGTACAATATACAATAGGCACTTCAGTGAAAAAGAGAAAGTTATTACAATATAGTAAAGTCATATATATATATATATATATATATATATATATATATATATATATATATATATATATATATATATATATACACACATATTTTTTTTTTTTGAGGGCAGGGGTTCATCTTTAGTTGATCATTTGAGTATATTTTATTACGTGTACATATGTATACCCTTAAAAAAATATATATCAAATTATACTCTTATTGTAGGTAGCTGAAAGGTGGTGTTAACAAGTGGGAGTGGGGTATACATGGAGGCTATAAAATTTAGGGGATGAAATTTGATGTGGGCTTTAAAGTCCATGATGATGCTCTCCATAGCCTTATATATCAGACTCGTCAGACTAATGGAGCAGTTGTTCCCAGGATCTATATTCGCTCCCTCTTTGTGGAGTGGGGTGAATGTAGCAGTGTGCCATTCAATAGGAACAAAAACTTGAAATGAGGCTGTGATTGAACAGGCTACTCAAGTGTGGTGCTAGTTCACTTAGTAATTCATGTAGAACACAGCCAGGGGTATTATCAGGTCCCATGGAAGTGGTTTTCTTGGCTTTGGACAGTGCGGGTTTTTACATGTGTAGCTGTGATAATAGGGACTTGGCATTCCACAGGTATTGTGATAGGGGGGTGAAAGGGGGTAAAGTTTGCACCGAACCTGTCGGCCAATGTGTTGGCAATATCAGTTGGTTCTGTATATGTATTGCCGTTGTGCTGTAACTCAGAGCAGATCTGAGTATTTCCATATAGATTCTTGACATAACTATAGAATGCCTTGTGGTTGGCTTTAGAATCTGCAGCAATTTTGTTTTCATAGCTAGCTTTAGAGGATTTGATGAGGGATCATTTTTTTGCTGAGGTTAACAAGGGAGTTTTTCCAGTCTTGGGAATTCACTCTTTTCTGCAACAGTTTTTTCTTTCTGTTGTATAGTTTGTTTATGGTGGAGGACCACCAGATTGGCTTCCTTTTTTTTTTGGAGGAGAACATCTTGGTTCTGTTTGATATGGTCTGTTCCATGCACTTGTGTATGTGCTCATACAGTGCATTGGTTTATGATTCAGCAGTCATACACCTATTTTCCATTTGCATGGGTGTCGCAAAGTTAGCCACCTCTGTTTTTTAGAAGTCCAAAATTGGCTTTGGAGAAGTTTTTTTTACAGTGGTTTCCTTTAGGTGGGTGAGGGTGGGATGTGGATACCTATGGTGATTAGCTTGTGGTCACATCTAACCAGGGAGGAGTTGATTCCTGGTGTAGAACAACGGTCGCCCATGTTAGTAATGACCAGGTCAAGGATGTTTCTACCCCTGGTGGGGGTAAGAATAAGTTGGTCCAGGGCACTGGAATTAATGAATTCCAAAAAACGTTGTGCAAGCATGTTGGTACATGAGTAATTTTCCCAGTTAATGGAGGGGTAAAGTCTGCCAGTGTAAGGGTATTGGGTTGAACCCTAATATTTTCCAGTGCGTTTAGGAATGTGGAGTGGGAGTCTTGGGACATGGTAGGGGATCTATAGCAGGCTACAACTTGGATTGCAATTTTACCCAGTGTTAGTTGTACCTGAAGTATTCCTGATGCGTTATGTTGGGATACTAGTCTGGAGGTGTGCATATCCTTTATGAATATGGGGACGCCACCACCTTTATTGCGTTGGTCCAGGTTTAGGGGCCGAAAGTTGTGTTATGAATTATAGCCTGGTAGTGCTGGGGTGCTTCCCAGAGCCTTGAACCCAGTCTCGGGCACTGCACAGATGTCTGTTCTCCATTTTAAGGAGTGCTTCGAGCAAGTGCATTTTGAGGTTTAGACTTCTAGCATTGAGTAGCATAACCCTCAGATTTCATTTGCAATTAGCTGTTATTGTGGTAATTTTGTCTTCAGGACATTGCCTAAAAAGGCACTAGAGGGGTGACTAGCCTTGACCAGTATCCAAAATTCCTGAGGTGACAGGTGCAGGCCGTCTCTGGTGAAGCATCGAGGTCTGTCGATCATGTCATCCCAGGCAGACAGATACTGGATCCCCTTAGAATGACACTAGAAACTTAGCCAATTGTTGAAGTCCATCATTTTCTGCTTGTACTGTGGTATCATTCTGGGTGACGGTAGGATGCTACTCAAAGCTAGGGTCATACCTGCCTTGGGCTACAAGATCCGAGAGCTCCTCAATGTCTCTCTTCATGTAGTCCAGGGAGGTATGTCTCAGGTCATTTACACCAACATGGACAATGACAGAGTTATATTTGTACCTGTTGTGAAGCGACCTAAGTGCATGCGTTATGTGGCGGATCCTGGCACCCGACAGGCACCTGACTATAACTTTCTCCTTATTCAACCTAGTGAGTGGGACATCAGTGTGCCTTACTATTGAGTCACCTATGACTAGTGTATTGGGTAAGTTGTTTTGCCTTATGGGCTCTGGTTGAGTGGCACACTGTTTATATGAGCTGTGTGTCTCATGGTTTGCGCTGGGATATGGTGGTTGTTTGCGTTTCTGCCTTGGAGGTCTCTGTTTGGGCATATTTTTATTGAGAGCCTCCACAAAAGTAGGTGTGTGTTTTGTGTTACTATGTGAGGGTTGTGGTGGTGTAAGTTCTGGAGGGCAATGTGCTGAATGCGGTGTGGTGCAGGTGTTAACCTTCTCCTCTTGACTGGCTAATGCACTCTTGGCTGGAGAGTGCTTGGCTTCCAGTTTGGCTATACATTTGCATCTCTCACAAGTCGTAGTGTTGGGAGGTAAGAGGAGAGGGTTGTCTGTGTACATGAGGCAGTTGCTACATTGCCTTGGGATGCCCAAGTTCACCAGGTTGACAGGGGAAAGCACAGGGAACTGACCATTAGACATGGCTGAATATGAGCTCAATATATTAAGTACTGAAGCCTTTTGCAGGAAAAATGTCACTCACGAGTCTGTACAGAGCACTGCCAAACACTTGAGGGGAATTTAATACGTAGACCCTGAAAATTTAAGGATGAAGTATTTAGGCAGATATTTTAAAGTTAAGAAAAAATCAAGCAGTACTTACTGAAAATGAAGAATTAGCTTGTCAAGAATAATGAAAAGAGGAGAGCTGCATGAATGGCTCCTGCCTGACTACTACTAATGCTGGTCTCAGCACAGCTTCACTCTGTTGGGATACAATGCTCCTTTGCTTCTTCTCTCACCAGAAGCAAAATGTTAGCACCCATCCCAAGAAGAGAAGCAGGCCACGGTCTGTTTGGTGATCCACAGTCTTGTTCCAGATGTTGGAAGGGTCTGCAGGCTTGTAGCCTTTTACTGGTAGATGCCTCGAATAGCAACCAGACCAATCAGGTACATTAAGCACAGACACTCTCCAACCAGAAAGAGTCAGGAATCAATGCACTCTGCTCCTACTCTCACCAGGACCAGAATATAAGCACAGATTCCAAGCTGTCACCTATAAAGCAGTTATTAAGCTTTCTGGTGATCAGCAGTCTCCAGGAAATAATGTAACTGCACTCCTTCTCTCACCAGGAGAAAACAGAAGCACTAATCCCAAGATGAGTACATGTGGGCTCTCCAATAACTGGTGGTCTTGTAATAGATGCTTAAAGGTAAGATGGAAAAAAATGGGTTTATCCTAAACACTGCAGTGTGCACTAGAGTTAAATGTGAAAGTAGTTAACTTAAGTTTTACCTGTCTAAAAAGTTAAGTTTTAGTGGATATTCACGATTTTAAAACAGCAAGATAGATTGAAAGGTGGTGGTCACTTATTCTAGTACTATGGAATACAGTAGCATGGCCAATAAATTTAAATAGCTGAAGGGGAGAGATTTCACAAAATGATAATTTTGTGCACTAGAAAGACGGTGGTGTTTAAGAACACAACAGTAACCGGGTGGGAAAATTTCTGTCTGACTCACAAGAGACAGAGCTGTGGTGTCTTTTCAAGTTTTAATATGCAGTTCAAAGCAGAATACAAGTAAAACACAGTGTAAAGAAAACAAATCACAGTATACAAAACAGAAAAGGCAATAAAGCAATACAGAGTACAACAAATAAAAAGCAAACCAACCATTCCTTTACAGCAAACTGCAGCAGAGACTGGGTGAGCCTTTCCAGTAAAGCGATAGGAGCCATAGGAGACTGTTGTTCAGGCAGCCAGCAGGGTTTTTTCGTTTTTGGCTTTAACCCAGCCCCCAGCACTTAATTTCATGGTCACAGACGTGAGTGCCTGCTTTTATTTCCTCTGTGAACATGCATTTTTCTGCATATTCCCTATGAAGGCCACCATGCAGCTGTGACTTAGCAGAGCCAACAGTATGACAGTTACCCATACACTCTTCCTCTCTTTGCAGTGGTTACTGGCAATGTAGTGGGTCAAGACTGCCTTCCTCCCTCTAGCATGGGCAAGCAGGTATTGTCTGATCATTCCCAGCCTCCCCCCATTGGCTTCACCAGCACCCAGGTTGCTAATTGATCCCTGGTCATCTGGGTCAGAGCTTTGCCCTTTTCCTCCGTAGAGTCAACTTCTATTTCTGTTTTTTTTTTGTTCTTTACTTAGTTTTCTTTGAGTTTTCACACATCATGTGGTCCTATCCTCTTACTTCTAAATAAGAAATCAGTATATTCAAATATTTAAAACTGCTTCATTAATTTGATGAGAAATGAGAATTCTATGAAGCTGGAGGAGTTGGTGGATTACAAAATAATTCAGTACTCTGTGAAAAGCGAGCTGAACTACTGCTGAATGAGATGGAATGGTGACCTTTGTGAGACACAGTAACACCTGTGTTCATGTGCATCATTCCAGACAAAGTGACGAATTACTCAGCAGGGGAGACAGTCTTTTTGGCATGTGTGTCCTACAGTGGAAGAAAAGGTGATAAGACCTGTAAAACAGAGGTCTCCTCAGTGGTGTTCAGACAAGAAATAGATAATGACTTGGGACCTCTCATTTGTGTCCATTTGTGACCCACAAATAAAAATTATTAATTTTACAAAGCAAAACATTTGGGAAAAAGCTTTAGTTTAAGAATTTTGTACTCCAAACACTGAGATATAGTCCAAAGTGACAAGTCTTCAACAAAAAAATTCTGTCCTCCAAGTTTGTCTGTTTACATTCTATACAGATGCTGATCCTGAGAGATTGAGAATAATTGAAATGCCAGGCACACACACATACACACACACACACACACACACACACACACACACACACACACACACACACAATTATACAGCTAAAATTGTTTGAGGTAAAAAAAATCTCCCTTTTTAAATTTAGTTCATTCTCCGTGTTTAATGCTATAAGCAGAGGAAGAGGTGAAGTTTTTTTTTCTTGCTTAAACATTCTGCTATCCATTTTTTTACTGCTGACGAGGGGATGTAATGAATCTTCTCAAACTAAGTTAGCTGTTCTATGCAGTTCATCTTTATGTTAAGTCTTTTCTTTGAAACAAGTTTAGTGGACCTAATTAGCCAGCTCTGTGCTTTACAGTTGTAAAGCCTTGACTATGGTGTAGGCGAATTAATTTTGACTAGCAGCCCAGTGTTTGAAGAAACTAGGAAGGAGGATGCATGTGCCCATCATGGGGGAAGGGGGCAGAGCCAGCTGCTTGCATCTGCAAGCCTTCAGTGGAAAGGGGGGCAGATGTGTGAAGCAGTGTTTAGGAGAATGTATTTGAGTATGGATAGGTATAGTGGCCCTATGGTTATGCAATTTGCATATGCAATAGGATATACAGCAATTTCATAGCTACCAGCTGCCAGTAAGAGTAAGCAACCCTCAGGGCTGTCTGAATGATGTCCCTTCTTGGATAGCTTTCACCCTTGTGGATCTGGGGCTGACCCCAACATGAAATATATGAGTTAAGTGGATGCTTATTGGTAAGCAGAGTTGGGGAGACCAAAAAAGAAAGTAACATTCATGCACGATTCATTGTTGTTGAGCATGCATCTGTACATATCCTCTAAATAGAGCGGAACTACAAAAAACTCTGCATTATGTATTCCATCTGCTAAGGAAAGTTTTTACTGATGTTCATCGTGCATACAGCTGCAGTCGGGGGTCGGCGAATTCCAAAGTCTCCATCGGCGCGAATTCCCGTCCACTTCACTCAAGGGCGTCAGTCGCGGCAGAAGTGCCAGGCAGCCAGCGCTTCATTCTTCAGTCTTTCGCGCCGCAGGTGCCCGGCAGAAACGGTTAAGCAAGTGCGGTCGGTAGCTCCTGAGACGCCCGCGAAAGTATTTCAGCGAACTTTTCTTGAAAGCTAAGTAGATTTGAAAGAAACTTTGCTTGCTACAGACTGATGTCAAAAGTAATAATTGCATTTCATGTGGGAAGCAAATACCTCCTGGATTTCCACTCTTTCTCTGCATTTTGCTGCCCAGACCCGCACCATCATCTATTGCGCTCTTTGCTGGGTCAGCAAAGCAGACCGAAGCATGTTGATTTAAGCCCTTCATGATTGGCAAAAATTTAACTATATTAAATTTAATTATACTGTGGCTCAGTTTTGGGCAAAAAGCAAAAATTGCATAAGGACTGACCGTTGTCCTACGACCACCTACTACTCGGTTTTAAGGCCGACGCGCACCCTCGGTACTCATGAGCACCCGGCGACTATGCAAACCGATGACAATGCATTACGGTGTCGCAGGTACCGGTCATGAGCTCCTGGACCCCCTTGGACCTGAGATACGAAGGATAACTCCGCCATCCTGGAGTCGCGGCTGGGCAGGCTGCCAATTCTCGGGGTCTTCAAGCCTCTCTCCTTCCTCCTTAAGCCTTCACTAAATCTAAAACAATTCTAGAACACCAAAAAAACACAAAAAACTGACACCCTCTCAACCTCGTCTGCCACCCAAGCCAGATGCTTAAAAAAACTGATTCCTTGATTACTCTTATCGGTTATAACCCCCTCTGACAAAGGCCCAAGGCTGAGAGACTACCTTCCTCCAGCTTCTATCTCTATTACCTCTAGAACTATCCCCGGATTAGGGGATACTACCTATCCTCCATTCGAAGATTCTGATGCAGAGGAGTCTATTCCCTCGGTCCCCTGGGGACTTCTCTTTTGGGAAACCCTGCATACATTGAGGGGTGCTTTCAATGGGCCGGGCTTTGAAGAACCAGAAAAGGCTCGGGTTTTTCTTCTGCTCCCCCTGCATAGCATCTGGCTATCCCCATTGGCCTTATATATTGGATGATGTGGTACAACAAGCCAGCCCCTGTCCCTGATTCTTTGCTCCCAGCTCTGTTACAAAAGACAAGTATTACGGGTTGGTTACTGTTCCAGTTCCTATCCTAAAGCCATAACTGCTTGCCAGAAGCTTTTTCACAGGGTCCCAATTCCCGAGCCCCTCCACTCCTAAAACCCATTACCGTCAGAGAGAGAGCAATTCCAGAGAAAGGGAAGGTGGGGCGGTTACAGAAAGCGGCCACTTTAACCGAGAGGCCATTACTCAGTCAGCCATGCCATAAAAAGTATCAAAGTTTTTTTGATATCTCAGCTAAAAAACAAGATGACACAACCAGAACAACCAGATTTAAAGAGTTGCAAGGATTTGTGCATGTGGTGCAGAGCAAGTGGTAGGGCATACCTTGCAGTGTGGTTTGATGCTAGAGGCCTCGTAAACCAGAGCTGCTGTGTACGGGGTCTGTTTAGTATGGCATGCTTGGCTCAAAACAAACCTACCAAGATCATGTCAAAGCTAATAAATTTAGATGCACCTCTCAAAAAGGTGTTTTCAGTATTCTTTTAGTTGCCGTCAGATTGATAATTTTCCTTGTTCTGTTTTCAGCACAGTGAAATGCCTAATTTGAGGGGGGGGTTCCCCATCAGGCAGTTTTCCTAGTGATGCATCACTAAAAACCTAGTTTTAAAGAGGCATCATTTCCTACATGGTGAAATTTCAGTCTCTTCTGATTTCACTTTCTACACCATTTTGCTTGATGTGAATGTATTTTACAGTGACCCAGTTTGTTAGATGTCAAATTGCAGGCATTCATCATTACAACATGCCTTGTTGTCAAAGAATTTGACCATCCTTGTTATTAGCTGAGCAGCCTGTATTGTCCAGTGGGGCTCGATGCTGGGTAGCTCTGGTGGGATAAACAAGATGAAGGTTTTTTCCTGTTGTTGCACAAAAACTGTCCTGTTCCTGTCTTGTAGCTAAAGGCTTTTTGTGTGTTGTCTAGAATGAAGTCAGCATGAGAGGCAGGTAGCCTACTCACCTTACTGTCTTTAATGCCAGGAGAAGCAAGCTGGGTCTACTTTTGATGGTTTTCCATTGATGCTGTGCAAGGTATCTGAACTTTATTAGTAATCTGAAGCATCTCACAATCCATAGGAAGACATTTTTAGTTTCCACAGTTTTCCGTCACAGCTTTCCTTGTGGGAAGGCTGTATGTAGATTAGTTTATTTCCCTCAAAGAAAGGAAACGGATTTAAATGTTCAGAGTGCATCTTTCACTGTTGTCATACCTGTAAATGTAGTTAAAATATTGAAAGATTATTTTTGTGTTGTAACAATAACGGTGTGCTTTAAAGCAGGAATGGTGGCAATTTGTTAGAAATAAAGGAGAAGAATGCCTCCTCCTGTGTTTTTTGTAATGTCAGGAGTGCAAATATTAGAACTAGTACATAAAAAACATGTATTAATAACTATAAACTTTGTGACGTTAGAAGCCTGACATATCTCAGTTGTCAATTGAGTATCTAGACTGTTCTTTTTTCATGAGCGAAGCTCACCATAGAGATTAGATTGAGATACAGGCAGTAGAAGATTAACTTTTCTGTCGTAACTCACCTTTTTGTTTGTCATCGGAAAAAATGATGGATTTTAAGTCGGTTTCCTAATGAGTTTTTGGTTTGGACTAAAATACTGCATTTTAATTGCTAAGGAAGACAGGGGAATGCAAAGGTAGGATAATTATTTACAGAAACTGAAGAAATGCAAAAGGCTGAAAACCACAATGTGGAACGCCTGGACCTCCCCCCCCCCCCCCAGGACCCATGTTAGTACTTATTCCTGGGGTACACACCTCTGCAGTACTTGTTCCTAAGTTTACACTGGTTGAGGATTTTCTCTTCAACATATTTAGAAAGTTTACTGTTTAGCTGTTGGTCTAAAGATATTATTATGGTCTGTGTGTGTATGCATCTATGTACAGTTTAACTTTACTATTGTGGCTGATAAGGGTTCATTGACCAGCCCACTTACCCGATTAACAAATGGAAAGTAAGTAAATACTACTGGAGTCACTGTAGAGGCCTACATTTATCCCTGCATTTAAGTTGTAATGCTGTTTTACAGTACTGTAAATGTGTGTGAGTGGTTCATCAGTATCTGCTGTGGGAGAGGGTGGGGGCATTAGTTTAGAGAGGGGCTTCACAAAATTTGAGAAATGGTCAAGCTGATGAGCACTGTTTTTATGTATAAAAGGTATTTTTAACAACAAGGTATGAGTACGGTAAACATATTTCCATAAGTAGAATGGAGTAGCAAACTCTATGAACATTTGAAAGTTTAAATTTAAAACATTAACTTAAAAAATCTAGAATTATCAACTACCCATTTGTCATAATGTAATATTTCATTTTGTATTCGGTTTTAAAGGATTTACTCTTCTGTTGTAAAGATGTCTTGCGTGTTAACAGTTGTAACATTTTGTGAACATGGAGAGAGGAATGACCATAACTGAATTTTCTTGTAACATTTATTTTAGGTAATTTTACCTCCCTTTCTGGAGCCATACAGCTCTCTGGTTATTAATTCTGGCTTCCATATCAACCTAGCCCCTGTTTCTCCAGTTGCTGCTTTTGGGTATTCCTGGCATATTACCTTTCACTGAGTAGACTCTCAGCTCTTTAACAGATCAACCTCTACATTACTCACTTGTAGTCTGGAGGAGTGGGCGATCCATTAGGGAGTTTTGTACATGAAGCTGACTGCCTTCATCATTGCTGATTGCCAGTCAAAGTCCCTACCATAGTGTGTAGATAGCGCAGTGACATAAGTGACATCACCTCCATCCATGTAATGTGAGTAGATGACCTGTTAGGCTCCTGGGCTCCACCAGAGGTCACGCAGGCATCACCCCCCCCCCCCCCAGTAGGAGAGAGAGCCGTCAACCACTTCATCCTGTCTCCCAGTTGGTCCATGTCTGTTCAAGAAATTGCTTACTGCCAGTGCAGGCACCATGTTTCTGCCAACTGGCTTACAAAGTTTTCTTATAACATTTGTAAAGGAAAAATCTGTAATATCCTGTTGCTGTCACCATATGTAATTTTTCAGTTTCTTCAATCTTAAGTAATTCCATGTCTTTAATTTCATTTAATGCAATGAAAGAAAGATGAGGGTCTGCAGATTAGACCTATATTTACTTGTGCAACATAGAATTCATAAGTAGTTTAGCCTAGTAAACTACAGGAAGCAAAAAATAAAATAATCCAGCCAAGAATCCAAAAGGAGGCAGATGTGAAACCAAGATTATTTTATTCCACGAGTGCTTTTGTCTGAATTACATGGACTTCATCAGAAAAACTGCCATTGTGCACACAGCTCTTTAAATATAAGTAACAATTCACATGTCAAGTTAACAAAGAAACTGGCTGATAGTTGTGCCTTCTTTGCAATTTAAAGAGCCCTTTACAGTTTTTTGAAAACCGTACACATTAAGTTAAATCATAAAAATACAACCAATTTTTTTTGTGTAGAGGCGAGAGGAATGAGGGACATTACACCAATAGCTAAAACTATTTTAGGACTTGGTTTTGAAATATAAAAAGCTTCAATTAGAGAATTGTTATTTAACAGAATGTGTGAGGAGAGACCAAATTCTGAAAGGATTAGGCTGCTGGAAGTATCCTAATGGACTTATAAAAGACTGTCCTTTACACTGTGAGTTGATTTCTTTATTTAACCATCATGGCTGTGAGTTGCTTTTTGCGTAAATGACAATGAGAGAAAACTGTGCATTAAGTAATGTTGCATGACTGGATAAGAGCATTCAGTCAGATTTTTTTTATTTGAATCTAAAATTTGTTTTTACAAAAATATTTTTGTTACTGTTGATATGAGTATTATTGAGTTAAAAAATAAGAAGTAAAGAAATTTAAACAGAGACAGGACAGAATATGAGAAGGGTCAGTCCTTATACCCCTCTCCTTTTATAAAGGGTCAGGTAGTAAGTAATGGTACAGACAATACTAAAATACTTTTGGCTTTTCCCGGTTAGGGGTTGCCACAGTGAATCACCGGTCCACTTAATTGGCAATGGATTTTTGCGGTGCCTAGTTGCCAGCCTGGCACCCAGCCTTCAAAGAAGGCACAAACACGCACTTAGCTGTATGTCTTTAAAGTTCATTCAACTGAAGGTATGACATGCAGACTCCGCACAGGAGGAGTTCCAGCCAAGAATCAAACTGGAGAACCTCTTGCTGTGAGGTGACGACGCTAACCACTGCACCACCGTGGGCTAATGATACAGACAATACTAACAATATTAATTCTGACACCTATTTTGATGAAGTAGGTGACAAATATGAATTTGAAGATGCAGTTGGCCCTTTACAGTACCCCTTTGAGGATGTTTCAGAGGTTATTGAACAAAAGGAGGGGGGGAGTATAGAAAACAACTACTGCAAGCTGGGCAGGACAGAGGAGGGGGAGAGGGAAGAGGAGATATTAAAAGTTATTTATAATTCCAAGGGTGACTGTAAAATCTTTAACTATAGTGATGCCCCAGTCACCAGTGAATGAGCTGACCTACTGAAGAAAGGTTTGACCTTTGTCCCAACAAGAGGGTCTGATGTAGTGTAGACATTGTTACAATTTAAACTTTTGTAGGAAACTTGGACATGCTTTTTTGTTCAGGGGAAACAATCCTGACACACTTTCAGGCATAAGAAGACCCAGTACCTTTATTCCACCTATACACCCTGTGTTTAATATTTTTGAAAATGACATCAGAGTCATGAAAAAGACATAAACATGCAAGGAACTCAGTCTAATCTTTCAAAATGGGAAGAACACCTTCCAAGTAGCATTAGTACTGACAGAAATGAGTGATGAAACCTGACAAGGGTGGGGGGATACTTGTGATGAACTCAAATGATTACTTTAGCAAAATGTTCTCTCTATTATACAGTGATACTTGTACAGAAATTTCAAGGAATGACTTTAAATATAGCTCATAAAAATATAAATTTGATGTTGGAGGACATGTCATTGAACCAAGAGATTTCTCTTGATGAATGCAATTCTTTTGAAAATCCCTGCCTTAAGATGCCCACCATATTTTGTATCCTAACAGACCATAAGGATTTAAACAACCTGCCCCTTGCATCCCATTGTGGATGCAAAGGTGTCTGTCATGCTCCCTCTGGCTAAATATATTGACCAGAGCTTTAAAGGGATATTAGATGAATTTGGTTATTTATGAAAGGACTCTTTTTTTTTTTTTTTATCAGAAATAACTATTTGGATTTACTCTGACCTTTGGTATGTTGTTGTCAATGTCTGTGATATGTACTCAGTTATTCCCCATCAAGAAGGACTGGAATTGTTTTTTGACCTGTCAGAAAACTCAGATTTAACTTCAACTAAGTTGTCCATACTCTGGTCCTTTGTGGAAGTGGTCCTGGAAATAATCAAATTTTCGAAAATCAGTTGTTCAGACAAACCCAGCGATTGGCAATGGGGGCAATTTGTGCCCCTTTTTTTGCCAATATTGTTGCCCAGTGGAAGAAACTTGATATATTTAGTTCTAAATTCAAAGATTCTTGGGTTTTATATGGTAGGTATCGGGACGATATATATATTTTTTTTTGAAGAGAGCCTTAGTAGCCTGCATGAATTTTTCCTGTATTTAAATTTGACTACCAGTTTTTTAAGGTTTAAAATGGAGGTCCAGGAACAAAAAAGTTAACTGTTTAGACATGAGTGTTTATAGAACACAGCACTACACAGGTTTGAATCAACTTTTTATAGAAAACCAGCATACTCAAATTTCCTTCTTCATTGTGAGAGTTGTCACCCTGGACACGAATAGAAATCACTTATGAAGGCACAGTATGTTAGGGTGGCAAGACTGGTCACAGATAACCAGGTTTATGCAAAAGAATGTGAAAAACTTCAAGGTATGTTAAAGAAGAGCGGTTACCCAGAATCTTTTGTACAGAACATAGTTTTGGAAGTGTCTAGAAAGAGACAGCAGGACATGTACAAACCGCTACTTGGGTCTGGGGTGGTACTTACTCCTGCAGGGCATCAGATAAGATTGCAAGAGCCAAAGGAACAGTTTCAAAGCTCCTTGATCCTTCCTTGTAATCTACGGTTTAATGAGATACAGGGTATTGAGAGGAGAAACTGGTATTTATTCATGGTTGACGAGAAATATTTGAATATTGTAGGTGACGAGCCTTGGATCGTTTATAAAAAAGACATCAACTTCAAGACATCATTAGAACTTACACATGGAGAAGAAAGACAATGACATATGGTAAAGTGTGGAAACTTCTCAGTGTAAATTTATAGCAGAAGGGCAGAGATTAAAGATACCAGGACTGGGTTGTGTTTGGTTAACAAAAAGGTTTTCGTTATTCAAAGGGAGTGGTATACATGGCTAAGTGCCAATTATGTGATGCTTATTACATAGGGAAAACCAAGAGAACATTTAAGAATAGGATTTACCAGCACCAATATGACATGCATAGACGGGATGAAAAAATGCACTTAGTAAACCTGTAAAAGCACACCTTAGGCATTATTTTAAATGTTATTGATCACATGTAAAAGCATACCCTAGGCATTATTTTAAATATTGCATTATTGATCACATGTAAAAGCATACCCTAGGCATTATTTTAAATATGTTATTGATCATATGAAAAAGCACACTCTAGGCATTATTTTAAATATGTTTTATGTTACAGGGACATGGTTATATTTGTTAAATATAATATGGAAATATGTTTTATGTTATGTAATATTATGTTACAGGGACTTGAACAACCATTACTACAATGACCGTATGCAATGTGTTCTGTTTTATGGTAGATGTATTTCTATGTTGTCAAGGTTATGTGTTTATGGTGTTTTCTGTTGGTGTTTTGATTTACAATGTGCCTACATATATTTACATGCACCTGTAAATTTTCTGTATATGGACATGGCTGTAATGTTTAGAACGCAGGTTGGGGTTTATTCATGATTTTACAAAGTCAGAGAAATTAAATTGTGTAGTAATTGCTGTTCGAGTACTTACACTTTGTCAGCAAAACTTGTTTTAATTATTTAGGCTTTTAGAAGCTTAGTGTGTTATACACACAAATAGTAGGTATATTAGAGTTTTTTTTTACTTAAAAAGTATTTGGGGTACACACACAAATTATTGTATTTTTATGATTTAACTTAATGTGTATGTTTTTTCAAAAAAACTGTAAAGGGCTCTTTAAATTGCAGAGAGGACACACCTATCAGCCAGCATCTTTGTTAACTTGACATGTGACTCGTTATTTGTATTTAAAGAGTGTGTACAATGGCAGTTTTTCTGATGGAGTCCTTATAATTCGGACGAAAGCGTTTACTGTTGTGAAATAAAAGAATCTTGGTTTCACTTCTGCCTCCTCCTTTTGGATTCCTAGTAAACTGGGGTTTACTAGGAGGGGTTTTAGTTCCAGTGTGTCAATCTTCATAAACCTGCATTTGTAGTATTGTATTCGGTTTAAGAGACCTTATAAGGAGACTGACTTTAATGTAGTAATGCATGTGCAGAGGTAGAGGGTACAAGGTTTACTTAACATTTTTGCAAATGTTGTGAAAGGGGACTGCAGACACTAAATGTTATCTCTGAAACAAAAAATGTGTATGTGAAGGGTGGTTATGATTACTGAATTAAAAAATTGTAAGAGGGCATTGGTCATGACCTTATAGCTAACTGGTGATAAGAGGGTAATGGGAAGTATGATGGTTTGTGTAATAAAGAAGGCAGTTGTCTAGAATAGCTGCGCATATATATATATATATATATATATATATATATATATATATATATATATATACACTCTCTCTCTGTGTATGTGTGTGTATATATATATATATATATATATATATATATATATATATATATATATATATACATATCCCTGGAGCCTTTACAAGCCTAGCCTGTAGGGTTCCCAGTGCTTCTGTTGAGTAGAGCCACTGGAGTGATCCCCGGGGTGAATTTTCTATTTCCCATGCACTCATCAAGATTTCTCTTGAAGAGGAACAGTGAGATGCTCTGTTTGACATGTATGGGAAGTCTCTTCTATGGCATGAGCAGTCTCTGGGTTATGAACCTGTCCCTCCAGCATGTTCTGTTGATTGTGGTAATGAGGTTGAGGTCTCTGGAGCGTATCGTGCTGAGGGATTGGGATTTCTTTAGATGTAGCATTTCTAACAGAGCTGGGTCAGGCATGGCTTTATATGTCAAGCAGAGATCGTCTCTAAGTAGGCGATATGAGACAGAGAATAGTTGGAGTTTTTTGAGTCTGTCCATATATGACAACTGTTTAAGGCCTAGGATCATCTTTGTGAGGTACTTTTGTGGCCTCTCTAGTTGTTGCAGGTGTCTAGTGAGGTACATGCCAAATGGGGCATTGTACTCTATGATTAGTCTAACGAGGGTAGAGTAGAGTGAGACAGTGACCTCTTTCTTTCTGGATGCAAAACCCTTAGTAATGAGATGTGCCACATAGAAGGGCTTTGTGACCACATTGGCAATGTGGTGGTCAAAAAAATGTTCCCATATCTCTTATAATGCTTTCTGTGTTCAGTGGACTACCATTGATGTGGCAATTCATGGGAACAGAGTTTTTCCCAAAGGGGATCACACATTTTTTGGCATGGAACTTAAGGCCATGGTTCTGACACTAGTCGTTGGTCTCAGTGAGGCCTTTCTGCAGGATGTCAACATCACTTGAGGAGTTAATAACTCCCAACTTGCAATCGTCTGCGAACTTTGTCAGCCAGAGTCCCTTTGTGTTGCCCTGGACTTCAGAGAAGTAGATACCAAACAGGAGAAGACCCAGGACCAAACTCTGTGGGACTCCACTCATGACTGGTCGTCAGTCTGTCTTGGAGTCAGCTACTTCCACAATGTGGGTTCTATATGTGAGCCAGTTTCCAACCCACCTACTGATATAGGGGTTGTTGCCTAGCTTAGTGAGTTTTTCTATGATTCTTGAGTGGGGAATGGTATCAAAGGCCTTGGCCAGATCAAGGTAGGCTGTATTAACCGCATTGCCCTCATCTACAGCTCTGGTCACTGACTCAAAGAAGTCGACCAGGTTGAGCAGGTATGATCTACACTATACATAACCAAACTGTGTGGGATCCAGAGTTTGGAGATTCCCTATATCCTTGTTTATTAGGTCCATGATGATGCGTTCCATAGCTTTGCATCACAGACTCGTTCGGCTAATGAGGTGATGGTTCCCCGGGTTTGTAGTCGCTCCTCCTTTGTGGAGAGGGATAACTGTAGCAGTGTGCCATTCAGTAAGGACAAAGCCTGAGTTGAGGCTGTGATTGAACAGGTCACACAGGTGTGGTGCATATATATAGTGTGTGTGTATATAGAGCAGAATATGGGATGTACCTTTAAGAAGCATTCCAGTCAGTGGGCATGTGCATGTAAGTACTGAGCACATGCAAGCAAGAGTGCCATTTTGAGTGAGCAGCCAGAGTGAAACCATGTATGTGTGCAGTAGTCAGTCAGTTCATTTAAAAGTTTAATGTTCTTGCCATCCATCCTGATGTGTTTGTGTGATAAACGGGTCTATATTAGATCAGCGAACACTTAAAAATGCGAACGCTGATTGATCGAACTTATGTAAGCGAAAGCTTACAATCTCAAGCTGTCAGATCAGCGATTTTTTTCCTAGGGAAAAAAATCGTTGATCCAAAACACATACACACAATACAAGCACACTAAACAAACGGAAATCCACACACACACCTAAAATCTGACACCTAATCCTACACTAAACTATGCACACACCACTAACTATCCACTTACTTTAACCCAAACCCTAAACCTAAGGTCAGTCACTATCACACACTTACCTCACCCGCTCCCTAACCCTAACTCACCTAAACCCGCCCTAACCCTCGCGTCTACACAATCGCACACATACTTAACCCAAGCCCTAACCCTAACTAACTCACCTAACCCACTCTAACACTCACATCCACACAATCGCACACTTACCTGAATCAGACCCGTAACTTTCCACCACAGCACTGAAAATACCGAAGCAACAGAAACGGACAACCAAATTCTTTCCCTAGGAAAAAATTTGCGTTTCTGTTGCTTCAATATTTTTAACTTTGGCTAAAATAAGGTCGATCAACCAGCGTTCGCTTAGGCGTTCGCTGATCTAATATAGACCCTGATAAACTACTTAAACGAACACCCAAGCCTCATCATCTTATTCAGATGCACAAGACTTGCAACATGGTATCAGAATGGGATCCAGAGTCAAAACAATGAAGCGCGCAGTTAGAAATGGAGGAATATAGAGGAATGGATCATCCCTTCTCAAATGACTCACAAATAGGTCAGAAATTAATTCCAGGTGCTAAAACTCACTTAAATGATTTTTTTCACAATGAATATAAATCAAAGCATTCAGAACATTCAAAACGAAATTCTAATTAAACGAAATATCTGAAACTGTGACATACTGATAAAAATATTCAAAATAATTGCGAAAACATTTGAAAGAATATCCAAATTGCATAAAATGTTTAAAAAGGGTAAATGACTATTTTTTCGCTATGTACTCTTTTTTTTATCATTAACAAAAGCTATTCAGAATATTCGAAGTATGCAAAATGTTGGCAAGTGTGTGCAGTATTACAGTGCAGTTATTTCACAAAGTACAGTAGTTTTAAAGACTATTTCACAAGGTACAGTCTCTCAGAGATTATTGTGCATTTGAATATTACAAGTGCCTGGTGTTCGTACATATTTACAAGAGCCAAATTGCATTTTGTTTAACCTATAATTTGTTGGTATGCCTGAAGGCTTTCACAGACCAAATCCTCTTGTACTTGATAACAATATTGCAGAAAATTGGAGTGTGTTTGAGTAAGAGTATGATATTTTTATACAGGCTGCATTTTCTGACAGACACGCATACAAAAGCATTTATTCTGTTAAATATGGGTGTATGTTATAAAGTTGAACGCTTACCTTATTGAATACCTAAACGTCGACCCGTCATCATCGAACCGCATAAACACCGAACACCCTAAACCGCGAAATTCAAAAAGTCGAACTGTCATACTTGTCCCACCCCACCGCCTGCTACATACTACCTACACAAACAAACTAAATAAACCACATACATACACTAACCAAAACCCTACTTCTAACTCTACACTAAATCTTACATATACCACCATGTATGCACTTAACTTAACCCGCACCATAACCCTAAGGTCCGTAACTATCGCACACTTACCTTACGGAGCTGTACCGCAGAAGGCCAACCATGACGATTTGACGTTTCCACTTTCGCTCTTCTGGACGTTTAGGTATTTGATAAAGTAAGCGTTCGACTTTACAATATAGGTCCGTTAAATTTAGCTGGGTCAGAAGCCAATGAAAGAGAGCGTTCATTTGTGTATGCACCTTCTGTGTTTGCAGGGGAGGGGGAAGACTTGCCACACTGAGGTACTGGCGGAAACACGGGAAGACCCTGTGTGTGTAAAATGTAAATTTAGAGAAATGTGTAACCCCTCCAAATGTATATTACAATGCAAAGGCACTTGTTTTACACTACAGATCAAAAGCCTGGTGAAACATTTGCAGCATATATAACCAACTTGAGAAATAAGGGTAAAACATGCAGATTTGGTGATCTGAGAGATGAGTTGATAAGACGGGCTTGTGTGCTATATTAATAATAATACAGTGAGAAAGATTTTTGCTTCGAGACAGTGCTTTAGCTTTGAACAAGACCATTGAGATTTGTCAGATATACGAGCTTACAGAAAGGCACACAAATATGCTTACAAATGAGAAAAGCATGCACATGGCTTTTTTGTGGTGTCCATGTAGACAGTGTGCAGCACAAGGTTAAAAGATACAGGCCAAAGGGTGGGGCAGCCACAGTCCAAGCCCCAGCAAAACCCAGAGAAAGGCACAGAGCACACACGGCAAAACACAGGGGTGACTGTCAGCAAAACCTGTAGCTAGTGTCATAGTCAACTGTCATACATGTGGTGGAAACCATGAGCCCAAACGAGAGAAGTGCTTAGCTTTTGGTCAGCAGTGCCATTCTTGTAAAAAGTGGAATCATCTGAAAAGGCTTTGTAACACAAACAAGGCACATTCCTTTATTAAAAGAGAGCATTCAAAGAGGCATGTTTATCAGTTAGAAAGCTGTGACCCTGCTTTTTATGTTGATGTTGTGTCTGTGCTTGGTGAAACGGTCGGTGCAGTAGATTTGTGTGCAAAGAACAAAATCTTTTGTACTGTTCTGATTAATGGGAGACCCATATAGCTCAAAATAAGATACTGGTTCAAGGTGTACATTGTGATGTCAACAGCAACATTTGCTAGTGTAAAAGCTGCCGAACAACTTGATTTGGAAAAGTGTGCGAAGCTTGTTGCTTATGGTGTTGAAGAAATTCAAACCAAAGGCTCAGTAGTACTTTCATGTTACTTTGCTGGGATCAGCAATGACTTGCAGGTGTTCGTGTTTCACTGTTGCAATCATCACATTTGGGTTATCCTGCCAGGGGTAGCCCTCAGTCGGGCTGAATACCAAAGGCTTAGTATTTCTGCATCAGTTGCTGTCACTCCAGGACTGACGTCAGGTCATCAGTGGTATAAAATCAGGCAGCTGACGCCATTACATCAGTCTTTCTTGCCGAGGAGCCCGAAGCAGAAGCAGTTTGCACAAGTGCCGGTCAGCAGCTACCTGAGTTTTTGTTTCCGAACTGAAGTTGAAGTCTTCTAAAGCTAAGAACCCTGTTGGGGATCCTTTTTTCTTGCTCTAACCGATGTCAAAAAAAGTTAATTGTCTCGACTGTGGAAAGCAAATACCACACGGAGAGTTCCATTCTTACTGCGTCACCTGTTTAGGCCCAGACCACAATGTCCCCTGCTGATGCTTTTATGCTTTGTTCAACGCCAGAACTATAAGTCGTCGGGTCCGTATTGTAGCTAGATATTTTTGCTCTCAGTCCTCTAATTCCATTATGGCTTCGGTAAGCCGTCTGACTACCGATCTTCCGAAAAAATGTTGAGGATAAAGTCAGAGACTGCACAGATCCAAAACTGCCGACAATGCTTCTGCTAAGCTAGTCATCAGTTCTCCACTCCTCAGTGAGGCGCTTTGGCAGCCCCTGATGCCCGCTTCTGTAGATTCGCAGGCAGCTACCGAGACTCTTTCGGAGTCCGGTATGCCGTGAGACTCTTCAACTAAGGATCCTGCGGATGTCTACCTTGGATGGGTCCGGAGCCGCTGAGCAGGCACCAGCTTCTGAGGAAGTACCTAGCACTACCAATACTCGACGCAGACTGATGACTTCTTTCGCATCTTCAGTTCTTTGTAAAACTACTGAGTTTCTAAGGCCCAGGGTACGAACCACACCCAAAAAAACGATGACCCAAGCTCAAGCACCTGCTTCCTTACCTCAATCTCAAATGCTTAAAATGGTGGAAGACTGTATTATGCCTATTAGGGAGAGCCTGGCTACCCCTTCCAAAAGAGAGAGAGACTTGTCTCCAGTAGTTTTATCTGAACAGAAGTCCGATGACTCTGATGCATCTGAATGTGAAAATATGCAACCCCTTTCTGCTTATGAGGATTCTGCTGCAGAGGAATCCATTCCTTCTTCCTGTCCGACTGAGGATTTTTCATTTGGGGAAACCCTGCATACTTTAAGGGAGCATTTCCAATGGGAATGTCAAGACTATCCTCAGTCAAAAAAAGAGACTCGGAATTCTTAAATTTACCACAGCACAGACCTTTGGCCATTCCTCCTGTCCTGGATGTTGTAGATTGTTTTTATGGAATCCAGTTTGACTTCTGACACCCTTCCTCCTGCTCCCAGGAAACCTGACGGGTATTACATAGTCTCTGACTTTCACAAATTTCTTTTCAAAAATCCTACTGCTGACCCAGAGGTCATCTCTCAAGGTCCTAAAGGAATTAAAGCAACTTCAGCTAAGAATCCCACCCCCTCAGGTAGGGATTCCCGAGCTTTAGACCGATGGGGTAAAAAAGTGTAGACCTCTGTTGCTCTTGCTGTTAGAGCATTAAATTGTCAGTTCCACATACTGAAATATCAACAGCATACCATGGAACTCCTCAAACAAATATCTTCCTTTCCTACTTGTGCATAAAATAAAGAATTACAAGAGCTAATGCATTCTGCAAGTCAAGTAACTAAGCACACCTTGCAATGTGGATTTGATGCCCTAGAATCATCTTGCAGGGCAGCAGTCACTGGTTCTGTCCTTGGAAGACATGCTTGGCTTAAGTAACAGACCTTGCCAGACCATGTCAAATCCAAGATACTGGACGCACCATTGAACAAAGACAACTTATTTGGCATTAAGGCAGAAGAGGTCTCAAAGATGGAAGAAAAAGCTACATCTATGCAGACAGTTAGACTTCTTTCAGGTCCAGCCTCCAAGGTTCAGTAGGCATTGCCCCTCCAAGCACTGGTCCTTTCCTGCCCCCTCCAGGCCAGCTCAGCCCAGACCCAGGGGAAGCAGAAGACCCCCCCAGACAGCAGCCCCAGGGAATGCAGAGATCTAAGCAATGGAGTTCCTCCTCTTCAAAAACAGGGAGTGCTAAGCCACCCCCTTATGGTAAGAACTCACAATGACTTTACACCTCCACCCCTTACCTCTGCCTACCTGCTTGTGTCCCTAGGAGGAACTCTCCCTCTACGCAAGCAACTGGGCCACTATTACCAACAACCGATGGGTCCTCAACATAGTGTCCCAGGGATACATATTTTATTTCCACACTCCGCCAAACCCAAAAGGGTTCCCAGATCTTCCTCCAAACCAGTGGGCAGAGGCCAAAAAGCAAGCCCTTTCCCTGCTCTCCATGAGAGCAATACAGCATGCTCCTGCAGAACATATGGGCCAAGGTTTCTACTCCAGACTCTTCCTGGTACCCAGTAAAGAGGGCACAATTGTACCCCATCCTTGATCTGTCCATTCTAAACACCTTTCTGATGATACCAAAATTCAAAATGCTCACCCTCCAGAAGCTTCTACCAGTGCTTTCCAAGAATGCTTGGTTAGCCACCCTAGACCTAAAAGAGGTTTACCTACACATCCCAATCGGGGAATCATGCAGGAAATACCTACGTTTCAGGGCAGGATCTATGCACTTTGTTCTCTGCACTTCCCTTTGGTTTATCCACTGCTGCCAGAGTTTTCACAAAATGCCTGGCTTCCGCCATTGCTTTTTGCAGACAAAGAAATATTCAAATTTACCCATACTTGGATGACTGCCTGATTCAGGCAGACAGTCAGGAAAAGCTGTCACAGCACCTGACTTTTGTACAGGACCTACTGACCTCCCTGGGGTATACTGTCAATGAAAAGAAATCACAACTAGTCCCCACACATACACAATTGTATTCCTGTGTGCAAGCCTGGACAATAGCGTCCCAGATGGCATTCCTTGCTTCAGAAAAACAAGCCTACCTGACAGGCTACTTCTCTCAACTAGCCACCAGAACCCTGCTAACCGCAAGGAAAATTCTGCAAGCTCTAGGGTTCATGGCTTCCTGCATCCTACTCATTCCATATGCCAGACTGCATATGAGGAAACTACTATGGTACCTAAAAAGCCTTTGGTGTCAATTCTCTCAAGACCTGGAAACTCACCAGTGATACCTTGTCTAAGGAAAAATTTTCTTTGGTGGGCAGCAGCTTGCAACTGCAACAAGGGACTTCCCTTCTCACAACCCTACACCGCCTGGACCCTCACACAGACGTATCAGACATTCAGGGCCATTGGAGCCCAAATCAAATACATCTGCACATCAACCAAAAAGACGTTAGCTGTTGAGCATGTGTACAGCCTTCAGACCCCTACTCTCCCTGGGGCCTCTACTGATCAAAACAGACAACACCACAGTGATGAGGTATATCAACAAGCAGGGAGGGACTCACTCTTATCCTCTGTGCAGGCTCACCATGACCCTTTGGCACACGGCTTCATCCATGCAACTACAACTGCTAGCACAATTCCTGCCAGGCTCTCTAAACTCTCTGGCAGACAACTTGAGCAGAAACCTGCTAGACCCACGAGTGGCAGCTAGACCACAGAACCTTCATCCTTGTAACCCAGAAATGAGGCACCCCAAAGGTTGACCTCTTTGCCTCCCACTCCGATCATCAACTCAGAAAATTCTGCACCAAGGAACCTCGCAGCAAGGCCTGGAAAGTGGATGCTCTATCCTTCCAGTGGCTAAACCTCTCTATCTATGCATTTACCCCTCTACCACTCATATCAATGGTACTGCTCAAAATAAGAGAGGAAAAACTGAGGGCAATCCCGATTGCCCCAGACTTGCCATGCCAGCACTGGTACCCAATGCTGCGCAGCCTTTCACCCCTGCCACCATGGCACCTACCTCCGATCCCAACACTCTTGACCCAGGTGAATGGAGAATTCATGCATCCCCAATTGCAGACCCTCAGCCTGGCGTATTCCCTGACCACCCCTCAAGCTGCCAGCCTAAGCAAACCAGTCCTAGATGTTATATGCGAGGCCAGACGCCCCAGCACTAGGAAATCCTATGGTGACAAGTGGAAAATATTTTGCACCTGGATCCAGGCTAAGGGAGCCGGAATGGCACAGCTGTCCTTACCTCTCATCCTGGATTACCTGGCAGACCTACTACACAGGGTTCTATCCTTCTCTTCTGTTAAAATTCATGCCTCTGCCATCTCTGCTCATTACAGCACAGAGCCGCCTCTCTTCTCACACCCTCTCATCAAACAGGTCCTAAGGTGGGCTAACAACTTAAGGCCACCCAGAAGAGCTCCTACCCCAGCTTGGGACCTTAACTTTGTGTTGGAAAAGCTCACCCTACCCACCCCTTTGAACCTGCAGCTTCAGCAGACTTAAAATTCATCTCTTGGAAAGCAGCTTTGCTTTTGGCCATCACTTCAGCTAGAAGAGTATCAGAGCTACAAGCACTCATGGCTGCAGAGCCCTTCATCATTTTCCATGCTGACAGTGTGTCACTCAGGACTTAACCCATCTTTCATGCCTAAAGTGATGTCCAGTGTGGTTCTCAACCAATCCATACATTTGCCCACCTTTTTCCCTAACCCACAAAACAAGGGAGAAAGGATTCTGCACTCTCTAGATGTGCACAGACAGCTCAGATTCTATCTGGACAGGACTAAATCTTTCAGAAAAACTGATCAATTGCTAGTCAGCTTCGCAGCAGGAGCAGAGGGCAAGGCCATATCCAAACAATCACTAAATGGATAGCACACTGCATCCATTTCTGTTAGACAGCACAGGAAACCACCCCCAAAGGGGGTCAGGACACATTCCACCAGAGCAACTTCAGCCTTTCTCAGAGGGCACCCCACGAGGGACATCCTGGAAGCTACAACATGGACATCTGTTCATACCTTCACCAAGCATTACCACCTGCCTATCTTCAACAAATCCAGGGCAGGCTTTGCCATTGCAGTCTTGCAGGGCATCCTAGCCAGCCCACAGTCTTCTTGACTGCCTCCACCCCTTTTCTTTAGCTTTGGGAATCAACCCAAATGTGATGACTGCAACTGTGAAACATGACGAATATAGTACAGTTGTGTACACTTACCATAAATGTAGATGTTCGAGTGTATTCACTGTTGCAGTCCTGGTTTCCCTCCCTCAATCCCCCTTGTCCTCTCTCTCTTCCTATCTCCTTACAGGGATTTTTTGGTATTTACTTTCTACTGGTGGTGTTCTTCCACCATAACCTAACTCTCTATTTAGGGGGCTCCTGACAGGGCAAGAAAAACTGATGTAATGGCGTTGGCTGCCTGATTTTATACCACTGACGACCTGACGTCAGTCCTGGAGCGACAGCAACTGACACAGAAATACTAATCCTGTGATATTCGGGCTGACTGAGGGCTAATCCCTAGCAGGATAACTCAAATGTGATGACTGCGACAGTGAATACACTCGCACATCTACATTTATGGTAATTCTACACAACTGTACTTTTACATAGGAGACATGTGCAGTTATTCTTGCGCCTCAGAGACAATGTGAAAATGGGACTGCTTTCATTTAACAAAGTCCACCATACAAGCTTGAATGAAAACAGCTCAAATTTCTCCCAAACTATTTTTTCTGACTATGCTGATATTTTTGAAGACAATCCAGGCAAACTCCCAGTTTGTGTACTCCATGAAGTTGGACCCTGAAGTAAGCCCAGTTATCAGACCAGCACACGGAAGGTTCCACTAGCTATGCAGAACAGAGTCAAAGCCGAGCTAGACTGAATGAATGGTGCAACTAGGAGTAATTTGTCCAGTAGAAGAACCAATTAAATGGGTATGCTCCATGGCAGTAGCTCATAAGAGAAGCCCGGATGATGATAGAATACATATTGATCCAAGAGAGTTGAATAAAGCATTAAAAGACCTCCTAATTCTATGTGCACAGTAGAGGAAGTTGCTGGCCTCATGCCAAATACCACTGTTTTTTTTGTCTTGGATGCAAAAACTTCATTTTGGCAAATTTTGCTTGATCAAAAATCTTCACTGCTAACCACATTCGGTACACCGTTTGGAAGGTACAGATTTCTGAAAATGCTATTTGGAATAAATTCTGCCAGTGAAGTCTTTCAACATGTGATGGAACAAATTTTTCTGGCTGTCCATGTTCTATAATAGTAGATGATATTCTTGGAGGCAATGGTGAAGTTGAACATGATAGAAACACAAGAAAGTTCTAAAAGAAAGTGAATCCTCAGAAATGTAAATTCAGGCTACAAGAAGTTACTTGTGTGTCATTTGTTTACCAGTTCAAGCAAACAGCTGTTGTAGAGATGCCAGTTTCAGGCAATGTCCAAGCCTTACAACGTTTTCTTGGCATGGTCAACTATTCAGACAAGTTCATACCAGATTTAAGTCAACTTTCAGCACTACTTGGAGAGCTGACACGCAAAGATGTAACCTGGTCCTGGTCAGACCACCACCAAAGAGTATTTGACGTCCTGAAACAAAAAATTGCCAGTCCACCTTCTTTAAGATACTATGATGTTCACAAACCAGTAACTCTTTCTTGTGAAGCTTCACAGTTTGGTCTTGGTACAGTCATCCTTTAAGAAGGATAGATCAGTAGCCTATGCATCGAGGATTCTCATCCAAAGCAAGATGCAGTATGCCCAGATTGAGAGAGAACTCTCGGCAGTTGTATTTGCATGTTCAAAGCTTTCTGATTATATTTATGGCTGGCCTATCCCAATAGAAACTGACCCCCAACCTCTAGTCACTACTTTGCAAAAGCCAGTGTACACAGCTCCTGCAAGACTGCAACGCATGTTGCCAAATTGCAAAAGTACAGTTTCAATCTTGTTTACACAAAAGTCAAACTTCTTTATCTTGCTTATAACTTATCCTGATTGCCCTGAAAAAACATTGAATAGCATGAGAATGAGCAACCTGATATTGACGTCATGGAAGTGAAAAATTTTTCTTCCAAGCATCTTGAGCTTAGAACTCCCACAGCTTCAGATCCTGTTTCCAGAAGCCCGACGTCTTTATCAGTCAAGGATAACCTTTAAAGCAGTTTACTAGTAGATATGCAACAGTATTTTCCTTAGAGAGATGAGATTTTGACAGACAATGGTATCATCATGAAAGATCCTAAAGTGATTGTTCCAAAATCTTTACAAGAGTACATTCAGATCTTGCACTGTGGCCACCCAGGAACTCATTCCACTAAAGAAGGGTGAGAAGACTAGTATTTTAGCCTTTTATGTCAAAAGATATCGAGAAAGTACTTTCTTCTTGTTCTGTATGTGATAGTACTAAACCACACTAACAAAAAGAACCACTTCAGATAAGCCAGATTCCTGAACTACCTTGGTCGACAGCCACGGATATCTTTGAGTGGAATGGTCAGCATTACTTAGTGTTAGAAGACTCTTTCAAATTGGTTTGAGATGGAACTACTTCCTAACCTAACATCCAGTACTGTCATTACTAAGTTGGAGACATTTTTCTGTCCATGGTAGTCCGCACAGAGTTATTTGTGACAATGGTGCAGTTTACAAGTCAGCAGTTCAAGAAATTTGCTGAAATGTGGGAGTTTGTTCATATTACAAGTAGTCCTGAATACCCTCAGTCAAACAGCTTGGCTGAATGTGCACTTCAAAGCGCAAAACAGCTGTTAGAGCGATTTAAATGGAACAGTACCGATGTTTTTCTAAACTTGCTTAATCTCAAAAACATTCCTCGCTGTAATCATCTTGGTTCACCAGCCTAGACTTATGTCGAGACAAACCAGAACTACATTACCAATCAGTAGCAATTTATTGGTTCCATATGCTGAAAGCAACAAAGTAGTAAAAGCACAACTCTTAAAGTGGTTGTCACAGAAAATACTACTATGATAAAACCAGCAAACCACTCCATCCAACTCAAAAGAAGGGGATAGTGAGGATGTAGACAACAAAAGGTTTTGATCAGATCAGATTTGTGAAAAGTTTGTGTCGAGCTGATATAATACATCGTAGAATCACAAGGAATGGAATTTAGGTGGAATCTGAAGCATTTGTTACGGATGTCCGAGGCAGTGTTACAGCATCTTGTTTGTAATAAAGACTCTTAATTCTCAGTGACTTGTCCAATGTTCCTGTTCCAGAGGACATTAGTTAGCAATCCCTGTTGAGAATTTTCCCTGAGAGCCCTAAAGCATAACATTCCCCAGCAACTGTCCATGTTGCTAAACCCAGTCCTAACTATTATATTGCAAGATCAGGTCTCATTTTCAGACCTAGTTCCAGGTACATGGCAACCTGGCCATGACTGTTTTGATTGTCTGTATAATCTGCATGCCTATTCAAATGTCATTGTCAATGTGAGAGAGCTGCAGTAAAGAGGGGAGGATGTAGATCAGTGTGTGTGATGTACCTTTAAGACGCATACCAGTCAGTGGGCACATGCATATAAGTACTGAGCACGTGCAAGCAAAAGTGCCATTTTGAGTGAGCAGCCAGAGTGAGGGCATGTGTGTGTGTGTAGTAGTCAGTTTGTTTAAGTTTAATGTTCTTGCAATCCATCCTGATGTGTTTGTGTGTAATAAACTACTTAAACGAACACCCAAGCCTCATCGTCTTATTCAGGTACGCAAGACGAGTGACTTTGTGTGTGTATATATATATATCCATTCCATACCCTGGATTTTGTAAATGTAGGCTAAATTTGCAGTTGAGTTAATCTAGGCTTCATGCCAAAATTTAATGACATGCTTGCAATGGCATGCGCTGCCAAAGGGTTTCACTGTAAAAATGTATGCAATGTCATAAGTCCCAATGTAAAAATGAAGCAAGAGAAACTAGTAAGCCGCACCTTGTAGCGGACAATCGCAGATCTGTCTGTCTTGAAATCTGGGATTTAATAGCTTTCAGGGACAGCAGTTGTACAGTTATGTGTTGAGAGCATGTGCATGTTTGATCAAATCACACTAAATCGTTGCTTGATTTTTTTTTCTGACATGAAACTCTTAAGTATTTTTTTTTCTTTCATTTCTAGCACCTCAACAGCCAGTTACTCTGCATGCATCACCATCCTCTGCATTGCTTCCTGTCTCTGCTTCTGCAAACCAGACCCAGGGAGGTCTGCCAGAGAATCTGCACTCTTTCCAGGTATGGGGCATAGAACTGCTTGGTGTTTGCATTCCCTTTATTTCATTGTGCTGTTTGGATGCAGCCATTGCATTTTGCATGTTTAGGGTAAGCAGTTTTTGGTGATCCTTTTCCTGCAAAAATAAATGCCATGTTTCTGTGCAAGTTCCTGGGGTGTCTCTTTATCTTGCAAGCTGCTTAAAGTAATGTATGCTCTTGACTTTTAAAAAATCTGTTGGAAACCTGTTTATGTTCCATAAGTAAACACTACTATGACTGTTTTCTTTGTCATCCAAATAAAGCCTGGACCTGATTTATTTCCTTGATTTCTGTTTGTTTCTGGCATGTGTGAAGTCAATGACTTGCACTTCTAGTTAGTAAGTTGGCTACTACAGAGGTTTTATCTTTTACTCTGCTGCCAGCTTCATGGATCTCAGCTGGCTCAATATGTGAAAGTTAACTGGCTAGATTAGTTAGTGACCCACCTTCCACATAAGGGACTGGGAGTACCCTTTGCAGGATTACTGTCTGAAGAAGTTCAGGGCATGGAATGCAAACTGGATATTCATTGTGCACTTATGCATTTGTTGTACATACCCTGAGAGGGTTAGTTAGGGCTTCTCCCTCTTACTCTGCAGTGAAGAACCTTTGGTGTGGAGACCTATACTGATTAACGTCCCCTCGCCAAGTTGATATCCATCCCTTAACATGCAGCAGTAGAAGCCATTTCTTGGAAAGTCAGAACAGGTGCATCAAGGAAAGAATGGTCAGTAATTAGCCCTAAAACAGTTTGATTTCTGACTTTGGACGCCTTCTTCAGTGGGGTGTTTTGGATTCTCTGATCTGATATCCTCAACTTGACACATTTGTGAACATATGTGCATCCCTAGGGACCGGGAATGACTACCTCAGTCTTGTATCCATTGTTTCTTGGCAAGGAGAGCATGCTTAACCCTTTGCACTGGCATCCTGGCCTGCTGATGTTACAGTTAGTTTCATATTCTCTTTGTAATAAATTTCATTATTCAACACAACAGTCAACCAGATCATCTTTGCCACTTTGGGAAGGAGCATATTGCAAAACATTCCCACAAATGTTCTTTTGTCCACCGACTTGACTCCTTGACAAATGTGACTGAGCAGGGTGTGTAATGCAAGGAACCAGCACAGTACAGCACTCTTTTGAGTGACCCAAATGGGTGTTGGACCTATCAGTGGGCAGATATTACAACCTCTTCCTGCAATATCTGCAGTCAAAGTGGTCTCTAGTTCCATGCAAATCATAAGCTCCCCTTTGTCTGGCTAGAGTCTGAGGTTGAGTGAGTTGTCATAGGATAAGAAGTCCACCCTCAGATGCTACCTTACGGTGCATCGTGGGTGTCTGCACCACCTCCTTCATGTTGCAGTATACAGAGCATAATTGCATCTAGACTGTTCATATAGGACAGGCTGTTTGTTTGCCACTCACTGAAAGGCTGTGTGGTAGTACTTGGGACTGAGATCTTTTGCAACCAGGTTTCCACTCTGGTCATGTATGACTGTATGATTGAGGAGAGTGTCTTGTCTTACACACTAGAAGAGCCTGAGGATAGGTCAGGTCTTAACTGTCTTGTGCCTTTATATGCTAGTTTGCTGTAGGTTGTTCAGCTATTGTTGAAGATTGGCTCACTGACCATAATGATGTTTTGCATATTGTAAGACTTGTTGTGAGAGGCTAGACACTGCAGTTTGACTTTCTTCTTCCTGTTTCTGACTAACCTCTGTTTAAGGCAGTAGCGATTTGTTGGTCAGCTGGCTCCAGATCAATGATTTGGATTCATTTGTGTGATTAATGCACCTGTTTAATATGTAGTAAACAGTTTAATACCTAGTTTTGCATTACAGTGCATACCTAATTCCACAAACTGACATGGTATAGACTGACAACCAGCTTTATTAACTTTTTCTGCGTTGCTTTTCTTGTTAGGTTTTCATTCTGTTATGTTACATTTAACCGAATGTGTTCTGTTTCAGCCGTACACAGCAGTGCAGTATAATTATCCACATGGTGCTCATCCGTCTTCCCAGCTTCAACCTGTTGGACAGCTGTTTCCTGCACAGCCACCCCAATACCAAGGTATTACAGGAATCATAGAAGGCAACAGTCCTTTTTTTTTTTTTTTTAAATTCTGAGTTGTACATTTGCCCCAGCACTTTTTTTTTGAAACCTCCACTTACATTATTTTCCTTCCTTCCTTTAAGTCCCTGCTGTTTCTGGAGATGTTACATCCTTCTTGATGACAGAAGCCCGTCAGCACAACACTGAAATCCGAATGGCTGTTAACAAAGTTGCAGATAAAATCGAACAGTTAGCATCTAAGGTCAGTTGACTGAGCAAATGTAAACTGCAGGACAGAAGTATGAGACATCTTATTCTTTCTAGTTTGATTTTGTGTATGTTAGTTGTAGCCCCAGAGCTCTCTGTGGGTGGTATATGTTGCTTGAATTGAATCTTGTATAGCATGTGTATGTAATTTTTCTGCTTTGGAAGATTTTTGTCACCCATTTGTCGTGGTCCAGGAAAGTATGAACATGGTGATTTCCACTTGCAGCATTTTTTTTCCTCCTTATGCTACAACTGTGGGTTTTCCTGTGATAAAGATCTGTTTACCTGTGAAACTACACAAACATAAGGAGCTGCTGCAAGAAAACATTCACAGGAAAATCATAGGGGTCTCTAAGATCTTAATTGGAAAATTGTGGCTGAAGAAAGCATATCCAATTTTGGAGTATTTGGAATGTTAGGATGGCAACAAGCCTGAAAGCTGTTAAGATGTTGACAAAATACAGATGTCATTGAAGATGACCATATTACAATAATGCCTAAACTTGCTCAGTGGGCTCATGCCAGACCTTTTTTATATGAGTAGAGAACAGTCTTTTAAGGTTTTTGGACCCTGAACAGTGTACCTTCACATAAAACTGTAGATTGTATCCTGAACCTCCCACAGTTGTATCCCTTCATAGAGGAAACTGAAGAACCATAAAAGTTCAGATTTCCAGACTGGTGCAGGCAGCACCGGGTAGATTTGTTGTAGAATGAGTAAGCAGTGCAGTAGATGCATCATGGGTATCGACTACGGAGTCTGTAATTAGGAGCTATATTTGGTTAACAGTTCACCTATCAGAAGATGTGAAAGCTCAGCTATTTGATGCACCCTTAGGCTAGCATCTCCTGTTTGGCCCTCCCACTTTAAGTAATTAAAAAAATGAAGATAACGTAAAGATGATGGAGACATTCAGACAACTCTTCCATTCCCGTTTCCAAGTACATCACAATTTTGTTTTTCTTTGAACCTTTTAATTTTGCTTGCCAATCGTTAACCCCCCCCCCCTTCCAGCACCAGTTGGACATGGCTTATTCCTTCCTTTGCATTAGGGTTCTACCCTGTGCCAGTTCAAGAAATGTCTTGAAGGGGGACAGTCATTCAAATAGTCATAAAGGTGCTATCTTCCCTCGCCACTGTCCCAGCAATGAGGACCGTTTCATAATTGCTTAACTGCACTCTTATTTGGGGAAAGACCTGTGATTCTCATCATTGCAGAATCTCACAAGCCGTCCCATGTGAGCATGAGAGTGCACACTTCTGTATGCCTGCTTTGAAAGCTACACCAGCTAATGAATTAATAACCCTGTGCATTTGTATTGGTGTCCCTCTTCTAAAAGATTGTGGCAATAAGTGGCTAGCTTTATTCAAGCATCATTTCCTCTTTGCGTACTTGTCATAGAAGACACCACTTCTAGCTAGCTATTCCTTTGTTTCAAATATTAATCAGCAGGGAACACTTCATTGTTTCAGAAAGGTAGGGTTAACCAGTGCCAACCCTTCTTTCATGTCTAATATGGTCTCAGAGGTCTCTTTCAGTCAGAACTGTCGGCTTTCTCTCTTTCTTTCTGAATTCAGAAAGTAAAGGTGAAAAGATCCGCCAACCTGTAAGATATCCAAGGACATCTCTGGTGATACATGCATGCATTGACCAAGGGCATTGGAAAGGAAGAGCAGATGTTTCTCTCTCTTGTTACAGGTAAAGCAGTACAGACTAGTCACCAAGCAAATCCATAAGGCTGTCTAAGTGTATTTTATTCTGCTAGGAGAAGCATGAAAAAAAAACAATGGTCAAAGCACATTCTACCTAGGCTACTGCTGGCTCAGCAGCCATTTTCAGGAATGTCAGTATCAGAGTATCTGTAAGACAATCATGGTCCTCCATCTTTGCCTTTTCTGAACATTAGAAGATTGGCATCAATCCAGACGCAGGAGGGGAGGGTATGGCATTGCTTTCCTGAAGATATTGCAGCTGTGTGTAAGAATTAGTAGAAAGCACTGAGAGGGGCGGCAAAGGTTAATGTGTTACAGAATAAGGGGAATATCACAGAACAAGAGGAGGAGCAAACTCAGAGTGCTAAAGAGAAATTAAGGGAGTATCTGGATGATATGCATGAGTTCAGATTGCAGTTAAGCATCTTTTTTTTGATAACTCTAGAGCACAAAAACTTTTAGCACAATGACTTAGTCAACAGAACGTTGTAAGTGTTGTCGACAAAATTGGGGAACCTGCAACAAGAAAAATAGCTAGAGATCCTGTACAGGTTTTAGAGATATTGTGGAAATTTTATGAAAATGTATATAAAGCCGCAAAATGTGAAACATGAGAGAGTGTACAAATGTAAATATTTATGGAAGACTTAACTATGCCAATGGTAGAGGTAGACAAGGCTCAACAACTAACAGTTAAGATAGGAGGTGATGAGACAGTGATGTGTAATCAATGTTCAGGAAAGCCTCCAGGAACAGTGGTATTCTTGTGGAAGTTTGGAAATTAGTAGGGAAGAAAGTGACATTTGTGCAGTCACAGAAACCTGGTTCAAAGCTGCGAGGGGCACCCCAGACTTACCTGGTTACTCATCCTGTCATACATTCCGACCCCAAACTGAGGAAAGCAAAGCCAAAGGAGGTGGAGGTTCATAAAGACACACACACCCCTCCAGGCTGGTCAAACAGTCTTGATGCACAGGAGATGCCCCAGGTGCAGTTAACCGTTGATAAAGATCCCTATTCAAATCATAGCTAGCTACAGCCCCCCAAAATTGACTCAAGATGGCCACTCCACCTATCTGAACCGCTTCAAATCTATCAAGATTCAACCCTTTACTCTGATCCTGGGAGACTTTTTAACTACCCAACCACAGATGGGAAAAACTGGTCATTGCCAGAAACACAAATGCCCAGAGATTCCTCAATTTTATTAGTGCAAATGCCTTGGAACAGCTAGTCAGTACCCCCGCAAGAGGTGATAATGTCTTGGACTTTGTATTAACCAACATGAGTAACCACTGCAGCACCCCTACAGTATCATCCTCCCTGGTAAGATTCAATCATAAAGTGATCACTTTCAAAGTCACCATCTTCCCTGACCCCTCTCTAGCTAGGGTCAAACAAAAACCTTCTCCAGAGCTGATTGCAACCTCCTGAGGGATTATATAAACAGCTTCACAGCCCCCCCCCCCTGTAGGAACTGGCACCAATGTCCAAATCTACACCAAAGTACTATATGAGCAGTTATATATAGATGCATGGAGTCGGGAATACCCGACAGAACAAAATCATCCTCCACAAGGAAGAGTAAACCTGTCTTATGGACATCTGCAATAAATAAACTATATAACAAAAGAAAAATTGCTGTCCAGGACCAAGAAGGAGCGGTGCCCATTTGGAAGTAATCTCTCCTTAGCCTGAACAAGCAAATAAGAGCACTAGTGAAATCCTCTAAAGCCAACTTTGAGTCCAAATTGTCCACATCTGCTAGAGACAGTCATAACACCTTCTTCACATATTTCCGCAGTCTCAAAGGAAGAACCCAAATCTATTCAGAACTGGTGGTCAGAGACCACATGCACAAATGCTGTAGATATAGCCAACCTACTGACTGGCAGATTCATTGAAAACTTCACCCCTCTGCCCCCCCCCCCCCATCAGTAAATCAGGACATCCCCAGTACCTGCCCCCTTCCCCTTATCTCTAGGGAACAGGTCATCACTGCCCTCTCAAAGGCAAAAAATACAGCCTCCATGGGACCTGATAACATCCCAGGCTGCAGCCTACATGAACCTGCAGCACCTTTAGGCACCCTATTCAGCCAAAACCTGAGTAGCAGCTTTGTCCCAGCTGAGTGGAGGACAGCCACTGCCATCCCTTTACACAAAGGTGGAGTGTCCACTGATCCAGGAAATTATAGACCCATCAGCCTAACTAGCCTGATCTGCAAGGCCATGGAATGGATTATTGTGGACCTCATTAACAGGGACATTCGCAACCTCCAAACACTTGACCCCACACAGTTTGGCTTTGTCAAGGGGAGATCATGTCTGTTAAGTCTGGTTGACTTCTTTGAGACAGTCACCAAAAGCCATGGATGGAGGGGAAGATTGCGCCAAAGCCTTCGACACTGTTCGCCACTTGGGCATAATAGATAAACTCTCTCAACTAGGCATCAATCCATATGTCACCAGATGGGTAGCAAACTGGCTCACTGATTAAACCCACCTAATCAAAATAGGGGAAGCCACCTCAAGCAATAGACCCGTAATGAGCAGTGTACCCCAGAGATCGGTCTTGGGGCCTCTGTTATTCGGGATATACTTCTCTGAGGTGCAGACCAAAACTAGTGGGCTATGGCTAACCAAGTTTGCAGATGACTGCAAGCTGGACATGGTCATCAATTCCCCCAGTGATGTGGACGTCCTCCAAGAGGGTCTCACCCAAACAAATGACTGGTGCCAAAAACATGGCCTCAAGCAGAATGCCAAAAAATGCATCATCATCCCCTTTGGGGAGAGTGATGTCCCCACATATTAGGTTCATAGGTGTGTACTAGGCTAATGGCCCTGGAGCCTTTACAAGCCTAGCATGTAGGATTACCCTGGCATCGTGCCACCCGACCTTAGTTCCTAGTACCTCAATCGAGTAGAACCACTGAAGTGATCCCCAGGGTGAATTTTCTATTTCCCATCTACTCATCAAGATTTCTCTTGAAGAGTGCCAGTGGGGTGCTGTGCTTGACATGTATGGGAAGTCTATTCCATAGGATGGGCAGTCTCTGTGTTATGAACATGTCCCTCCGGCACGTTCTGTTGACTGTGGTAATGAGACTGAGGTCTCTGGAGTGTGTGGTGGAGGGAATTGGGATTTCTTTAGATGTAGCATTTCTAACAGAGCTGGGTCAGACATGGCTTTGTAAGTCAAGCAGAGATCGCCTCTAAGTAGGTGATATGAGACAGAGAATAGTTGGACTTTGAGTCTGTCCATATAGGACAAGTGTTTAAGACAGGATTCTCTTTGTGAGGTACTTTTGTGACCTCTCCAGTTGTTAGGTGTCTAGTGAGATACATGCCAAATGGGGCATTGTACTCGATGATTGGCCTAATGAGGGAAGAGTAGAGGGAGACAATGACCTCTTTCTTCCTGGATACAAAACCCTTACTAATGAGGTGTGCACATAGAAGGACTTTCTGACCACAGTGGCAATGTGGTGGTCAAGAGAGGTCGCTGTCAACCTGTGTTCCCAGATGTCTTGTGACACCTTCTGTGTTCAGTGGACTACCATCGATGTGGTAATTCATGGGGAACCGGGTTTTTCCCAAAGGGGATGATGACACATTTTTGGCATTGAGCTTAAGGTCATGGTTCTGACACCAGTCGTTGGTCTCAGTGAGGCCTTTCTGCAGGATGTCAATATCACTTGGGGAGTTAATAATAGCTCCCAACTTGCAATCGCCTGCATACTTTGTCATCCAGAGTCCCTTCTTGTTGACCTGAACTTCAACGAAGTAGATACCAAACAGGAGAGGACCCAGGACCGTACCCTGTGGAACTCCACTCTTGACAGGTTGTCAGTCTGACTTGGAGTCAGCTACTTTCACACTGTGGGTTCTATCTCTGAGCCAGATGTTCATCGTGCATACAGCTGCAGTCATAACAGATGGGTTCTCCTGCCGTCAGGCGGGTCCTCGGTCGGCCGAATTCCAAAGTCTAGGCCCGGCGTCTGTTGTTGTCGCTTCTTCCCTGACGTCAGTGCGACAGGGGTATAAAAGAACCAGCCGACGCCATTTTCTTCAGTCTTTCTTGCCGCGCGGTGCCCAAAGCAGAAGCAGTTTGCAAGTGCTGGTCGGCCAGCTCCTGAAATTACTAAAATTTTGCAACCGAAGTCTTCTTGAAAGCTAAGTACCCCGTTGGGGAAACTTTTCTTGCCTCAGACCGATGTCAGACAGTTAATAATTGTATTTCATGTGGGAAGCAAATACCGCATAAGGATTTTCATTCCCTCTGTATTCCTTGCTTAGGCCCAGACCACGACGTCTCGGTCTGTCATTTTTGTGCTACATTCAACAAACGCACCATTAAGCGTCGGGAGTTAAGCCCAGCATTATTTTGGCAAAAAATTTAATTATATTATGTCGTCGGATACTCCGACTCCAGTTTTGTCTAAAAAACGCAAAGATAAGGGCCGACACACGAGGTCCGCGGCCTCTACCGACACCACGCCAAAGCAGACTACAGGTGGTCCAGTTCTCAGCGAGGCGCCTACGCAGCCCCTGACTACCGACGACACTTCATTGGCAGTGTCTTCTGTGCCCGAGGTCGCAGGCTCCTCGGCCCACACCCCGACTACAGATACCGAAGCCACTCTTGGTGAATCTCAAAATGTAGACAGGTCTGCCTCCTCTCAAGGTGTCTTCAGACCTTCCTCTTCTTTTTCCATCAAGGCTTTCTCTAAGTCTAAAGCAGCCATGCATTCTAAGAGACAAGCTATACAGGGCCCTTCTCCAGGCCCCATGCCTAAAAAACAGATGCTTAAAATGGCTGAGGATTTAATTACTCTTATCAGGGGTTCTCAACCCCCCCGGACAAAAGGCCCAGAGTGGAGGAAGAATCCCCCTCCTCTGACCAGGCCTCCATTATATCAGAGCACTCTGATGAACAGGAACATTCTTACTCCCCTTTTGAAGATTCTGATGCAGAGGAGTCCATTCCCTCTGTTTCCCCCCCAGAGGATTACTCATTTGGGGAAACCTTGCATACCTTAAGGGAACACTTCCACTGGGAAGGCCAAGAGTACTCCGATTCCAAGAAAAGGCTTAGGGATTTTCTCTTGCTACCTCAGCACAGGCCTCTGGCTATACCTCCTGTCTTAGATGATGTGTACTCGGAGGCCTGCCTTAACCCGGATACTTTACCTCCAGCCCCAGTCAAGCCTGACAGGTACTACCGGGTTCCTGGCTCGCACCAATTTTTATACAAAAGCCATGCGGCTGACCCAGAAATTATCTCACAGGGCCCCAAGGGAATTAAGGCCTCCACTGCTAAAAATCCATTACCTTCCGAGAGAGATTCCAGATCCTTAGGTGGGGAAAAAAGGTATACACCTCAGCCACCTTAACCATGAGGGCATTAAACTGCCAGTTCCATATGCTAAAGTACCAACAGTTTCTGTTATCACAATTGAGAAGTAAAATGTCACAACCTGAATAACCAGACTTGAAGGAGTTGCAGGATTTGATGCATAGTGCAGAACAAGTGGGTAAACATACCTTGCAATGTGGCTTTGATGCTCTAGAGGCCTTATGTAGAGCTGCTGTTACAGGATCAGTGATACGTAGACATGCCTGGCGCAAGGAACAAACCTTACCAGATCATGTCAAAGCTAAATTACTAGATGCCCCTCTTCAAAAGGATGTATTATTTGGTGTTAAAGCTGAGGAGGTATTAAAGAAAATGGAGGAAAAGGCTAAATCAATGCAAACAGTGAAAGATTTTCTACAGGTACAACCTCCACGTTTCAGTAGAAATTGGCCTTCCAAAAATTGGTCCTTTCCAGCCACGGACAGACCCCAAAGAGGTAGATACAGGCGCCCGAGGGGCAGAGGGCAATCTCAAGGATCGTTTAGAGGCAGACAATGGCATGCTCCTACAAAAAGAGGTGGAGAGGATAGTTCGCAGCCATTCAGAAAGCAAGCCCAATGACTTTCCCCTTTGCATGCCAAGCAAGGCTCAAATGGCAGCACCCTTAGGTGGAAAACTGGCATTATTTTCAAAAAATTGGCATATTGTCACAAAAGGCAAATGGATCCTGGACATTATAAACAGATGCTACAGATTCCATTTTCACACCCTTCCAAAAATGAGAGGCCTGCCAAACCTGCCACACAATCAAAGGGCAGAGGCACAAAGACAAATTTCAGATCTCATGGACATGAAAGCTATTCAAGAGGTACCTACTCACGAACAAGGTCAAGGTTTTTATTCCAGACTATTCCTGGTACCAAGGAAGAGAAAAGATTGGAGACCTATTTTGGACCTATCCATCCTAAACACATTTTTACTCGTACCAAAATTCAAGATGCTCACATTACAGCAGCTTCTTCCCATGCTGGGCAAGGAGTCTTGGCTGGTTACATTGGACCTCAAGGAGGCATACCTGCATGTCCCAATCAGACAAAATTGCAGAAGATACCTCAGATTTATTGCAGGTTCAACCCATTATCAATTCTCTGCATTGCCCTTTGGCTTATGTACTGCGCCCAGAGTATTCACGAAATGCCTGGCATCAGTAATTGCCTACTGCAGACTTCAAGGGATACAAATATACCCATATTTGGACGACTGCCTGATCCAAGCGGACAGCAAGCACATACTTCTGAAACATCTGGCTTATGTAATAATGTTGAATTCTCTGGGATACGCAGTCAACAAAAAGAAATCAAGGCTAATACCCTCTCAGAAAATAATTTTCCTGGGTGCCAACTTGGACACAAACACCCAGATGGCCTACCTCACGCCAGAGAAGCAGGGGCAACTAACTCAATACTTCAGAACACTAGCAAATTTCACCAGGCTGACTGCAAGGAAAATCCTGCAAGCTCTGGGATTCATGGCATCTTGCATCCTACTAATCCCATGTGCAAAGCTGCATATGAGGAAACTTCAGTGGTACCTGAAAAACCTATGGTCTCAACACAGCCACAGTTTGGAAACAATAATACCACTAATTCCATGTCTTCAAAAGGAATTTCTGTGGTGGGCTCAAGCATGCCAAACAAACACAGGTCTCCCATTCTGCAAGCCTCAAGCAAATCAAGTCATCACAACAGACGCCTCGGACTACGCAGGGGCACATGACAGATCGGTGCATTCAGGGCAAATGGTCCCAAAAAGAAAAGCACCTTCACATCAATCAAAAGGAAATGCTAGCAGTAATAAATGCTATTATAGCTTTCAAAGACCTTCTGCATCCAGGTCAACTATTGATAAGGACAGACAACACCACAGTAATGTGGTACATAAACAAACAGGGAGGAACCCATTCATACCCGCTATGCAGGCTGGCCATGTCACTTTGGAACATGGCTCTGGAATTACAAATCGAACTTCAAGCACAGTACTTGCCAGGCAAGGAAAACACGCTGGCAGACAACCTAAGCAGAAATGTGACAGATCCACACGAATGGAAGTTGCATCCTCAAGTTTTTACAGAGATAATTCAGGCATGGGGAAGGCCAGACATAGATCTCTCTGCCTCCCACAAAAATCACCAATTGACAAAATTCTGCTCAAGGACTTTTCATCCAAAGGCCTGGAGAGTGGACGCTCTCTCTTTCAGTTGGACAGCAGTGACAGTTTATGCCTTTCCACCTCTTCCTCTGCTGCCCAAAGTTCTATTAAAAACCAGAGCAGACAGACCAAAGATGATTCTCATTGCTCCAGACTGGCCAAGTCAACACTGGTACCCACTCCTGAGGAGCCTGACGCATTCCCCACCATGGACCCTACCTCTAATGCCGCCTCTTCTGACTCAACACAGCTTCAAAACTCTTCACAGTCAGCTGAAAACACTCAATCTGGCCGCATGGAAGATTCCTTAACATCACAACAGACCCTACACTCCAAGGAGGTGCAGGATGTCATTTTGGAGGCCAGACGGCCGTCTACTAGAAAAGCTTACTCCGCAAAATGGAAACGGTTTTGTGCCTGGAATGAGAAAAAGGGCCAGAATCCTGGAAAACTGAATTTACCTCAAATATTACAGTATCTAGCTGAGCTGCTAAGCAGTGGACTTTCATTCTCCTCCATCAAAATCCATGCCTCAGCCATTTCTGCAGAATACAACACTGATCCACCTTTATTCTCTCACCCCCTTAAGACAGTTCCTCAGAGGGGCTAAGAATATAAAACCCCCAAGGAAACAACCAATACCTGCTTGGGACCTCAATTTCATTCTAGAAAAGCTGACTTTGCCTCCTTTTGAGCCAGCTGCCTCAACAGATTTGCAATATTTGTCCTGGAAAACAGCTTTCCTTCTGGCTATCACCTCAGCTCGTAGGGTATCTGAACTACAAGCCCTCATGGCTGTGCAGCCTTTTTATCATCTTCCATTAGGACAGATTTCCTTACGAACCAACCCGTCCTTTATGCCAAAGGTGGTATCCAGGGTAGCTTTGAATCAGGCTATACACTTACCTACCTTTTATCCTAAGCCTCAAAACAAAGGGGAGAGATTACTACATTCCTTGGACATCCACAGACAACTGCGTTATTATTTGGACAGAACAAAGCCTTTCAGAAAATCAGAACAGCTCTTTATGTCCTATGCTATAGGAGCTCAAGGGAAGCCAATTTCCAAACAGACAATCTCAAAATGGATAGCCCACTGCATACGCTTTTGTTACTCTTTTCATGGCAAAACTGTACCTGCAGGCATCAGATCTCACTCCACACAAGGGCCACAGCTACCTCTGCAGCTTTCCTCAGAGGAGTTCCTACCAAAGATATTTTGGAAGCAGCCACTTGGAGTTCTGTGCATACCTTCTCCAAGCACTACCACCTACCATTATGCTCCAAAACTAGAGCAGGCTTTGCCACTGCAGTCTTGCAGGGCATCCTGGCTCCTCCTAGTTCCACCTTGTGCCTACCACCCCTTTCTTAGCTTTGGGATTCTACCCGTCTGTTATGACTGCAGCGGTATGCACGATGAACATAGTACAGTTTTGTACCTACCATAAATGTAGATGTTTGAGTGCTAACACAGCTGCAGTCCAGGTTTCCTTCCCTCCTTCCCCTCTTGGGACAGGCCTATTGGCTAACACCTCCTCATACAACCTGATTGGGGTATTCATTAATGGTGTATTTGCTTGTAACTACTGTGTTTTGATTATATGGCATTGCTTTATTACACAAATTTATGTATTGCCTTCCTTCTGGGGGCACCTGACATCTGGGGCAAGAAAAACTGAAGAAAATGGCGTCGGCTGGTTCTTTTATACCCCTGTCGCACTGACGTCAGGGAAGAAGCGACGACAACCGACACCAGACCTAGACTTTGGAATTCGGCCGACCGAGGACCCGCCTGACGGCAGGAGAACCTATCTGTTATGACTGCAGCTGTATTAGCACTCTACATTTATGGTAGGTACAAAACTGTACTTTTGCAACCCACCTAGTGATGTCGGGGTTGATGCCTAGCTTAGTGAGTTTTTCTATGATTCCTGAGTGGGGAATGGTATCAAAGGCCTTGGCCAGATCAAGGTAAGCTGCATGAACCACCTTGCCTTCATCCACAGCTCTGGTGACTTACTCAAAGAAGTCGACCAACTTGAGCAGGCATGATCTACCCTTCACAAAACCAAACTGTGGGGGATCCAGAGTTTGGAAATTCCCTGTATCCTTGTTTATTACATCCATGATGATGCGTTCTCTAGCTTTGCATATCAGACTTGTTAGGCTAATGGGGCGATAGTTCCCAGGATCTGTAGTCTCTTCTCCTTTGTGGAGAGGGATGACTGTAGCAGTGCGCTGTTTGGTAGGGACAAAGCCTGAGGTGAGGCTGTGAATGAACAGGGCACAGGTGAGAGGTGCCAGTTCACTCTATAATTCTTGTAGAACACAGCCAGGCATATTATCAGGTCCCATAGAAACTGTAATCTTGGCCTTGGACAGTGCTGATGTTCTTTGTGTTTCACTGTTGCAGTCATCACACTTGGGTTATCTGCCAGCGGGTAGCTCTCAGTCAGCCCGAATACCAGAGACTTAGTATTTCTGTCAGTTGCTGTCACTTCAGGACTGACGTCAGGTCATCAGGGGTATAAAAACAGGCAGCTGACACCATTACCCCAGTCTGTCTTGCCGAGGAGCCCGAAGCAGAAGCAGTTCGCACGAGTGCCAGTCGGCCGCTACCCGAGTTTTCTTTTCCAAAATTGAATCATCCTGAAGTCTTCTAAAGCTAAGTACCCCATTGGGGATCCTTTTTTCTTGCTCTAACTGATGTCGGAAAAAGTTAACAATTGTCTCGCCTGTGGAAAGCAAATACCACACAGAGATTTCTATTCCTACTGCAACACCCGTTTAGGCCCAGACCACAACGTACCTCGCTGTCGGTTTTGTGCTTTGTTCAACTCCCGAACTATTCGTCATCAGACCCTTATTGTAGTTATACTTTTGTTCTTGATCTCCGTATTCCTAAATGGCTTCAGTAAGCTATCCGGCTACTGATCTTCCAAAAAAAAAAACCGCAAGGATAAAGATAGACAGACTGCACTGGTCCAAAACTGCCGACGCTTCCGTTTAGCTAGCTGCCAGTTCACCATTACTCGGTGATGCACTTTCACAGCCCCTGATGCACTCTTCGATGGATTTGCAGGCCGCTACCGAGATCCATTTGGAGTCTGGTATACAGCGAGACCCTTCTTTGACTACTGAAACTATGGATGTCTCTACCTTGGATGGGTCCAGAGACGCTGTGCAGGCACCGGCTTCTGAGGAAGTTCTTTGCATTACCGATATTCGACACAAACTGACTACTTCTTTCGCGTCTTCAGTTCTTTCTAAAACTACCAAGTTTCTAGGCCAAGAGTGCGAGCTACGCCTAAAAAAACGATGACCCAAACTCAATCACCTGCTTCCTTGCCATAATCTCAAATGCTTAAAATGGCAGAAGACCTGATCATGCTGATTAGGGGAAGCCAGTCTTCCCCTGCTAAAAGAAAGAGACCTGTCCCCAGCAGCTTTAACTGACTAAGAGTCCGATGACTCTGAGGTTTCTGAATATGAAGACATGCCTTTATCTGCCTATGAGGATTCAGATGCAGAGGAATCCATTCCGTCTGCTTCCCCTCCAGAGGATTTTTCTTTTGGTGAAACCCTACATACCTTGAGAGAGCATTTCCACTGGGAATGCCAGGATTATCCTCAGTCCATAAAGAGACTCTGGGAATTTTTAGATTTACCACAGCAGAGACCCTTAGCTATCCCTCCTGTTTTGGGGATGCTGTGGATGATTTCTGTATGGAATCCAGTTTGACTCCAGATACTTCACCCCCTGCTCCAAGGAAACCAGACCGGTACTACAGAGTCCCTGACTCTCTCAAATTTCTTTTCAAAAATCCTACTGCTGACCCAGAGGCCACCTCCTAAGGACCTTAAGGAATAAAAGCAACTACAGCTAAGAATCCCACCCTTCGGATAGGGATTTCCGAGCTTTAGACAGATGGGGTAAAAAAGTATACACCTGTGCAACTCTCACCATTCGTGCATTGAATTTGTCAGTTCCACATGCTGAAATACCAGTAACATACTGTGGAACTTATTAAGCAAAAATGATCTGCCTTTTCTGACTGTGCAGTAAATAAAGAATTACAGGAGCTTATACATTCTGCAAGCCAAGTCAGCAAACATTACCCTGCAGTGTGGGTTTGACACCCTAGAAGCATCGTGCAGGGCAGCAGTCACAGGTTCTGTACTTAGAAGGCATACTTGGCTTAAGGAGCAGACCTTGCCAGACCATGTCAAATCAAAATTACTGGATGCTCCTTTAAACAAGGACAATCTGTTTGGCACCAAAACAGAAGAGGTTTAAAAAAAAAATGGAAGAAAAAGCTAAGTCTATGCAGACAGTCAAAGATTTTTTGCAAGTGCAGCCTCCAAGATTAGGTAGGAATTACCCCTCGAAACATTGGTCCTTTCCAGCCCTCTCAAGACCGTCTCAACTTAGACCCAGAGGAAACAGACCCCCCCCCCCCCAGATTACAGTCTCAGGGTATGCAGAGATCTAAGCAATGGAGTACCTCCACTTCTAAAACAGGGAGTGCTAAGCTACCCCCTTATGGAAAGAATTCACAGTGACTTCTCAGCTCCACTCCTCACCTCTGCCCAATTGCTCGTGTCCCTAGGAGGAAAACTTGACCACCATACAAAAACTGGACCTCCATTACCAATGGTAGATGGGTCCTCAACATAGTATACCAGGGGTACAAATTCTATTTCCACACGCTGCCATCCCCAAAAGGTTTCCCAGACCTTCTATCAAACCAGTGGGCAGAGGCACAAACCAAGTTCAGTCCCTGCTCTCCATAAGGGCAATTCAGCCTGTTCTTGCAGAACAGGTAGGCCAAAGTTTTTATTCCAGACTTTTCCTGGTACCCAGAAAAGAGGACACCTGGCACCCAATCTTAGATCTATCCATTCTAAACACCTTCCTCGTGGTACCAAAATTCAAAATGCTCACCCTACAGCAGCTTCTTCCTATGCTGACCAAAGATGCCTGGTTAGCCACCCTAGACCTAAAGGAAGCCTATCTGCACATCCCTATCAGGGACTCCTGCAGGAAATATCTACATTTCAGGGCAGGATGTATGCATCATTAGTTCTCTGCACTTCTTTTGGCATATCCACTGCTCCCAGAGTCTTCAAAAATGCCTGGTTCCAGCCATTGCCTATTGCAGACCGGGAAAAATTCAGATTTACCCTTTCTTGGATGATTGCCTGATTCAGGCAGACAGTCAGGAAAAGCTGTTGCAGCACCTGACATTTGTATAGGACCTACTAACCTCCCTGGGGTGCACTGTCAACGAAAATAAATCAAAACTAGTCCCCAGTCAAATTGTATTCCTGGGAGCAAGCTTGGACACAGCATCTCAGATGGCATTCCTTACTCCAAAAAAACAAGCCTATCCGACAGGCTACGTTGCTCAAATCATCACCAAAACCCAGCTATCCGCAAGGAAAATCCTGCAGGCTCTAGGGTTCATGTCCTCCTGCATTCTATTAATTCCATATGCCAGACTGCATATGAAGAAACTTCAATAGTACTTAAAAAAAAAATCTTTGGTGCCAACATTTTCAGGACCTGGAAACTATCATACCTTGTCTCAGGACAGAGTTTCTTTGGTGGGCAGCACCATGCAACCACAACAAGCGACTTCCCTTTACACAGCCCCACACTGCCCAGACCCTAATCACAGACGTATCACATTATGCCTGGGGTGCACATCTAGACGGCAGGTGCATTCAGGGCCACTGGAGCCCAAACCAAATTCATCTGCACATCAACCAAAAAGAGATGCTAGCTGTTCAGCATGCTCTGACAGCTTTCAGATCCCTACTATCACCAGGACCCCTTCCATTAAAAACCGACACCACAGTGATGTGGTCCATCAACAAGCAGGGGGAACCCACTCTTATCCCCTCTGCAGGCTAGCCATGAACCTGTGGAACACTGCCTTGGCTCTGCAGATTCACCTGCAAGCTCAATTCCTGCCAGGCAAGCAAAACTTTCTGCCAGACTACTTAAGCAGAAATCTCATAGACCCACATGAGTGGCAATTAGACCTCAACACCCTCAGCCTTCTAACCCAGAAATGGGGGTACCCCGAAGGTGGACCTATTTGCCACCCCCTACAATCACTAGCTCAGCAAATTCTGCTCCAGGGTATCTCACAGCAAGGCCTGGAAAGTAGATGCCCTATCCTTCCAGTGGTTAAACCTCTCAATCTATGAATTTCCCCCTCTGCCTGTTCTTACAAGAGTACTTCTCAAGATAAGACAGGAAAAACCAAGGGCAATCTTGATTGCCCCAGACTGGCCATGCCAACACTGTTATCCACTACTGCGCAGTCTGTCATCGGTGCTACCATGGCACCTATCCCAGATCCCAACCCTCCTCATTCAGCAGGAGGGACAGATCTTGCATCCGCAACTGCAGACCCTGAACCTTGCAGCCTGGCTTATTCCTTGAATTCTCCTCCAGTGGCCAGCCTAAGCAAGCAGGTGCTAGATAGCATTCGCGAACAGAAGACCCAGTACAAGGAAATCCTATGCTGATAAGTGGAAAAGGTATTGTTCCTGGGTTCACTCTAAAGAAGCGGATAGAGCACAACCCACCTTACCTGTCATCTTGGATTACCTAGCAGACCTACTTCACAGAGGCCTATCCTTCTCTTCCATTAAGATCCATGCCTCTGCCATCTCTGCTCATTACAGCACTGAGCCACCTCTCTTCTCTCACCCTCTCATCAAACAGTTCTTGAGAGGGGGTTAACTTAAGGCTACCAAGAAGAGCCCCTACCCCTGTTTGGGACCTTAAGTTTGTGCTTGAAAACCTCACGCTTACCCCCCTTTGAGCCTGCAGTGTCAGCAGAGTTAAAATTCCTCTCTTGGAAAACGGCCTTGCTTCTGGCCATCACTTCAACTAGAAGAGTGTCAGAGCTACAAGCACTTATGGCGGTGGAACCCTTCATTATTTTTCATGCTGACAGGTTCTCCCTCAGGACTAACCCTACTTTTATGCCTAAAGTGATGTCCAGTGTGGCTCTCAACCAATCTATCCATTTGCCCACCTTTGTATCTAATCTTCAAAATAAGGGGGAAAGGATCCTACACTCTTTATACATGCACAGACAGCTCAGATCCTACCTTGATAGGACTAAGCCCTTCAGGAAATCTGACCAGTTACTAGTTAACTTTGCACCAGGGGCAGAGGGCAAGGCTATATCAAAACAGACCATCTCCAAATGGATAGCACACTGTATCCATTTCTGCTACAAACACCTTGGGAAACCACCCCCTCGGGGTCAGAACGCTTTCCACTAGGGCAACTTCAACCTCTACAGCTTTTCTCAGAGTAGTCCCTACCAGTTACATTCTGGAAGCTGCTACTTGGAGTTGTGTTCACACCTTCACCAAGCATTACCACCTGCCTATCTTTTTTTTTGCAAATCCAGGGCGGGTTTTGCAACACCAGTCCTGCAGGGCATACTAGCCAGCCCCAACTCTTGACTGCCTCCACCCATTCTTCAGCTTTGGGAATCGACCCAAGTGTGATGACTGCAACAGTGAAACACAAAGAACATAGTTCACTGTTGCAGTCCTGGTTTCCCACCCTCCAACCCCCTTGTCTCTCCCTCCCTCTCCTCCTCCATTTGTCTTACTCACCCCTTACAGGGCTATTGGTGTTTACTTTTTACTGGTGGTGTTTTTTCCACCATAACTTGGCTCCCTATTTGGGGGCTCCTGACATTTGGGGCAAGAAAAACTGATGTAATGGCATCGACTGCCTGTTTTTATACCCCTGACGACCTGATGTCAGTCCTGAAGCGACAACAACTGACGCAGAAATACTAAGTCTCTGGTATTCGGGCCGACTGAATGCTACCTGCTGGCAGATAACCCAAGTGTGATGACTGCAACAGTGAATACACTCGAACATCTACATTTATGGTACGTGTACACAACTGTACTTTTTAACCTGTGCAGCAGTAATACTGGGTGCCTGGCAATCTACTGGTATTGTGATTGGCCCTTTTGGGGGGGGGGGGTAAAGTTGACACAATCTGTCGGCCAGCACATTGGCAATATCTATTGGCTTGGTATAGGTGGTGCCATTGTGCAGTAGCTCAGAGCAAATCTGGGTATTGCCGTGGATGTTCTTTACACAAGTATAGAAGGCTTTGTCGTGGTCTTTACTATCTGCTGCAATTCTGTTTTCATAGATAGCTTTAGAGGATTTGATGAGGGATCTCAACTTTTTGTTGAGGTTGATAAGGGAGTTTTTCCAGTCTTGTGATTTCACCTTATTCTGCATCAGTTTCCCTCTTCTGTTGCAGAGTTTGTTTATGGCAGGGGACCACCAGATTGGCTTCCTTTTTTTTGGAGGAGCGCTTCTTGGTTCTATTGGGTATGGTGAGATCCATGCATTTGTGTACGTGTTCGTACAGTGCATTAGTGTATGATTCGGCAGTCATGCAGCTATTCTCCATTTGCATGGGTGCCATGAAGTTAGGCACCTCTGTTTTTAGGAGCCCAAAGTTAGCTTTGGAGAAGTTTTTCATGGTGGTTACCTTTGCGGGGGGGGAATGTGGATTTCCAAGGTGATTAGTTTGTGGTCTGATCTAACTAGGGAGACTGTTGGTGTAGAGCAATGGTTGCCCATGTTAGTAATGACTAGATGAAGGATGTTGTTACCTCTAGTGGGGGTAAGAATGAGCTGGTTCAGGGCATTGGAATTGATGAATTCCAGGAAATGCTGGGCAAGTGAGTAGTTTTCCCAGTTAATGGAGGTGTAGTTGATGTCGCCCAATAGGACTGTGTTAGGCTGGACCCTAATATTCTGCAGGGTGCTTAGGAGCGTGGAGTGTGAGTCTTGGGACATGGTTGAGGACCTATAGCAGGCTATGACCTTTATCGCTGTATTATCCAAAGTTAGCAGCACCTGAAGTATCTCTGATGCGTTATGTTGGGCTACCAGTCTGGAGGTGTGCGTGCATCCATTATGAATATGGAAACACCACCACCTTTGGAGCTTTGGTCCAAGTTCTGGGGCGAAAAGGTGGAATGAATTGTAGCCTGGTAGTGCAGGGGTACTTTCTGCTGCCTTGAACCAGGTCTCTGTTACAGCACAAATGTCGATGTTCTCCATTTTAAGGAGTGCTTCGAGCAAGTGCATTTTGAGATTTAGACTTCTAGCGTTGAGCAGCATGACCCTCAGATTGCATTTTTGTAACTGTTATGGTGGTAATCTGATGTTTAGAACACCACCTAAAAAAGGCACTATAGGGGTGGCAAGAGCCTTAGCCAGTATCCAGAAGCCCAGGGTTGACAGATGCAGGCCATCTCTGGCAAAGCATCGAGGTCTGTCAATCATCTCATCCCAGGCAGACAGATACTGGCTCTCCTTAGAATGACACCAGAAACTTAGTCAATTGTTGAAATCAGGCAGTGTCACATTAACAACAGCGTCCTAAGCACTCATTCATTTGTGAGGGATTTGGGCACCAAGGCTGATAACCTGACTTTTGACCACCATGTTACTTCCGTTGTACGGAAAGCTTTCTACATGGCCCACCTCATAAGTAAGGGTATCTCATTCAGGGACAAGGAGGTCATAACATCCCTGTATTCTTCCCTTATAAGGCCAATTATTGAGTACAACTCCCCCTTCAGGATGTACCTCACAAAGCAAATCCAGCAGCTGGCAAGACCAGAGATGTTCCTTACCAGGAGAATCCAGGGCCTCAAACATCTACCATACACAAATAGGTAAAAGCCCTGTCCCTTCTACTTAGTTTCATACAGACTCTTCAGAGGTAACCTCTGTCTGGCATACAAATCATCTCAGACCCCGCCTTGGTGGGACTGCTGCATATCCGCAAGACAAGCTCCACTAGAGTAACTCGCACGTTTGACCTCAACCTGGTCTGTGACATCAATGGGACGTTTTGGCTAGACAGATGTGTCCCAGAGACTCCCCCATCTGTGGAATAGACTCCCTCTCCACGTCAAGCAGAGTACCTCATTATCCCTGTTTAAGCTCAACCTGGATAACTGGATGGGAAACAGAAAATACACCCCTGAGATTCCACCTGTGTCCCTGCTAGACAGAGATTTTGGGTGCTGACTTGTCTAAACATGGGCTAAACTCTTGGCTAGGCTTATAAGGGCCTCTGGGCCAATAGCCTACTAACTTCCTATGATCCTATACAGATCTGGAAGAATTTAACACTTCAGCAGTATTTTGAAAGGGTCTATATTATATCCTCGAACACTTAAAAAAGCAAACGCTAATTGATCGAACTTATTTTTGCGAAACTGCAAAATATCGAAGCAGCAGAAACTCGAATTTTTTCCTAGGGAAAGAATTCGGTTGTCCGTTTCTGTTGCTTCGGTATTTTCAGTGTTTTGGTGGAAAGTTACCGGTTGGATTCAGGTAAGTGTGCGATTGTGTGGATGTGAGTGTTAGGGTGATTTAGGTGAGTTAGGGTTGGGGAGTAGTGGGTGAGGTGAGTGTGCGATAGTGACGGACCTTAGGGTTAGGGTTTGGGTTAAGGTAAGTGGGTAGTTAGTGGTGTGTACATAGTTTAGTGTAGGGTTAGGTATCAGATTTTAGGTGTATGTGTGTGGATTTCTGTTTGTTTGGTGTGCTTGTGTTGTGTGTATGTGTTTTGGATCAGCGATTTTTTTTTCCCTGGGAAAAAAATCGCTGATCTGACTGTTCGAGATTGTAAGCTTTCGCTTAAATTAGGTCGATCAATCAGCGTTCGCTTTTTTATGCGCCTTTTGAAAGGAGGGGGGGAAGCACTAGTATCTTGGAAGAAAGCTGTGGTGACTGTGTTACCTAATAATGGCAAAAACCCATCAGACCCAGCTTAATATAGACCCATTTACTGACTAAAAGAGTGGAAAGTGTGTCAGAATTGATGGATATAGATCAGTGTGGTTTTGCGGAGGAGACAAACATTTGACAACATTAATAGAACAATGGTGATTCAGGGGGAAGCAGAATGTGAGAAAATGCCTGTGTTGTTGGTGGATCTTGACACAGGGAAAGCATTTCATAGTGTAAGCTGGGATTTTGAGTAGGGCATTGGAAGCATTTGCATTCCTTGACGTGATAAAGTAAATTAGGACTGGAGGCAAGAATTAAAGTGTGAGAGTTTTGTCACACAAGCTGTATTTGAACAGAGGAAACAGACAGGGGTGTCCTCTTTACCCTTTATTATTTGCTTTATATTTAGAGCCACTAGCAAAGAAACTGAGACACTGAAAAACATCAAGAAAAGTTGACTATTTGCAGATGCTATTTGTACCTGACAAATCCAGAAAATGACATGTCAGTGGTGTGGAATATTTTGAGACTGTTTTCAAGTCTTTTCGGGATATAACATTAATGAAGATAAAACAAAGGCTATAGTCATAATTTACATACCCACACACAGATATGTTCAGCAATATCAATATTTATGGGGACATAAGATGAAGTATTTAATAGTATGGATTTCTGTCATAGCAGCTAAGGATACATGGAGAATAGGTGAAACAAAACAAAAGATAATACAAAAAGGAGAAACTGGAAACTCTTATTTATGGATTTGGATAGTAAGATACAAGTAGTGAAAATGGCTTTTGTCTTGTATATAGGTCAGGCATACTTTTGTCAACCAGGGAAGAAGTTGTGATCAGTAATTAATAAAGCTTTAAAAGAACAGAGGCGCCAGAAGCTGTTGAAGACTGGAGGGGGCAGAGGGTGAGAGGGGCACTTAGTGATCTAATAAGGGCAATTTTTTAAAACTATTTACTACCACAACATAGGTTCACTTGGAGGACATTTTAAGCTTAGCCAATTTCCATTTAGGTGCTTCAATTAACGTTTCCTGATTGGTCTTACCTATCCCATGGCTGTTAATTGTATATTAGCCCTAGTAAGAATAAATGTGATCATACTATAGATAATTTGAGGGGAACCATGTAAGGGATTCAGCATTTAGGAACTGCCTCTATCCATTAGTGGCATGAGGGGCAGTCCTGGAGTACATTTTCTATTACTCATCCTTAGATCCAAGTTGCATTTGAATATGGACAGGGATGAGCTTTGTTTTACTTGAATGGATAGTCTGTTCTGGGACAGTGGTAGCCTCTGTGATATATATCCATCTCTCCACGATATTCAGTTTAGATACCTGGACTTGAGTATTAATGATGCCATTTGATGTTCAGCAGGTCCATCTGTATTCGGTCGTAGGATGCTTTGTATGCCAGATATGTCACCTCTAAGCACTCTTTAGGATATTGAGTATAGTGATAAATCTTTGAGGTGGTCCATCCAAGACCTATTTTTTAGGACTTGTATCTTTTTAGTAAGGTATCTCTGTGGGTATTCCAATTGTTACATGGGTCTGGACAGATGCATGCCAAAGTGGGCATTATACAAAATGATTGACCTCATGAGGGCTTTGTAAAGGGGTACAATAACATCTCTAGATCTAGTCACAATCAATTTGTTTATAAGCTGTGCAATATAAAAAGTCTTTCTTATTAATCTGGGCATATTGTGGTCAAACGTTAGGTCACTGTACACACAAGTTCCCAAATGCCAAACAACTGGGTCAATTCTCAGGGGGCATTGTCAGTTTGGCAGTTCCCTGGAGTAGATGACTTCCCAAAGGATATGATGATGTATTTCTTGGAGTTTAGTTTCAATTCATGTTTCTGGCACCAGTTATTGTTTGGGACAAACAAGCATGATGGTTAAGTCATTTGGGGATTGAATAACTGCTCCTAGCTTGCAGTCATCTCAAACTTAGTCGGCCAAAGCCTTTTGGTATTTCCTAGTACTTTTGAGATGTATATGCCAAACAGAAAGTCTTAGCACCGAACCCTGGAGGACTCTATTGATGACTGGTCTTTTCCTCTGTTTTGATCTCCTGCATCCTCTGAGCAAGCATACATGTATGCATTCTTTGATTTACCTTCCTGATTATGTTACATTATATTCCTTGTATAATACAGCACCACTTGTTAGAATGCGTTTTAAATTTGTAGTTTGAAACAAAGTGTATGAACCAATAACAAAATGACCCCATTTCAGAAAATTTCAGCCGTAAAAGGCCACTGAAACTTCTTTTATTACAATCCATCAATATCAGTAAATATGCAAAATCTCTGCAGAAGTAAAAGTCATCTAAATAATTCCACATTAAAGGGATCTGTAACTAATGAAGAGGTTGCTGCTAGCAAACAATTTTGCATTTCATTGTTTCATCTACAAATTAAGTGCCTGTTGCCCTTGAAGAATAAATTGCCTGTGCTACATTAAAAAAAATAAGCTAGTAATTTTGCAATGGGGAATGGATGGCAAACTGATAACAGAAGCATAGTTACTAGGTAACTCCTCCAAAGGAGGACATTCATAGGACTGCAGCATCCACTCCCTTTAAAACACAACACAGTACAGTATCAGCGATCCATCTGCATACTGTGGGAGTAGAACCCACAGCCTTCTGTATCAAAAGCTATTAACAATGCAAATGACTTGGCATAAGTAGCACTAAACTTCTCTTTCCCTGAACCTCTCAGCTCCTTGTAAAATCCACTTGACACTCAACTAAATCTCCCAACTACGCAGCACAAGAAATCTGGAAAAAGCCAAAAAAAATTTGAGGGGGGGGGGGGGGGAGTCAAAACCAGGGACACATTTTAAATATTGCTTGTATAGTTTTAGAAAGTTGCTAAAATAAAGTGTTATATGTTACCATGTGTTTCCTGAAAGAGAGAAGACAAACTTAAAGGGCTATCATTCTTTAGTGAATTCAGTTTTCACTGATTTTCCAGAAACCCACTGATTTTAAGAACAGACCAAAAGTTTTTTTGTCTTTCGCCTTTTCCCGGTTAGGGGTCACCACAGCGGAACTCCGGTCCGCTAATGATTGGCAGTAGATTTTCACGAATGCCGAGGTGCCAGCTCGACGTCCAACCTTCAACGAAGGCATGCCCATTTACGCATGTCTTTCGAACGTCCAACAAACCGCAGGGAGGACATGCGGACTCCACACAGAAGGCATTCCCCGCAGTCCAGCCGAGAATCGAACGGGAGAACCTCTTGCTGTCAGGCAACAACGCTACTGCTGCACCACCGCGGATTCCAGGAACAGACCAAAAGTATGAGCCAAATATTTTGTGAAAATCTGGACAGTTGAGAGCTATGGACTCAACTCCCTGAATCATAAGTGGTGGTATGGGTGGAGAATTCAGGCTCTTGTTTGAGCCTGAGTAACACTAACCACCAGGTATACCTAATTGGGGCATTTTACACACAGACACACACACACACCTCCTTTCTGTATGGCTCTGGCAGGGGTTCCTGTCAGAAGAACGAAGACTCATTATGTCGAATGCATCTTCATCGAACTGTAAATGTCAAATGCAAAATTAAGCAGCTTTTAAGCGAATTCTTTCCCTGAGAAAGAAGTTGCTTGGCCACTTCCATCACTTTGCTGTTTTCGGCACTATAGTGCGATCTCGGAGTTGGTATATTTAAGTAGGGGGGTGTGGGGGGCACAGCCCCACACATGGGGGGGTGTGGGTGACAAAGCCACCCATTTAAAATATTGTTTAGTGTGGGGGTTTTGGGTTTTTTTTGTTTTTTTTTTGGGAACAGCAAATTATTTCCCTGGGAAAAAAAATGCTGTTCTGGCTGTACACTCTTGGTTTCATTCTTTTGTGGTTGATATAACAGCGTTTGATCTTTTGATCATTCGCTGTTATAACATAGACCCTCTGGCAGCACCAACAGAACAGCGGGAGCATAACTCCTGTAACACAGAGCAGTAAGAGAACAAGAACAGCTAGTTCAGTTAGTTTAACTTCCACACGTGAATCCACGTTAGCGTGAAAACTCCACTTCATTAATTTTTCCTGACTGGTCTTGCAGCTGTAAAAGTGGGGGAGTGGGGCTCCACCCCCCCCCCCCGGATCTATGGTTCCAGCACCCATGTAAAGGAATTTATCTGGGAGGGAAAGAGGGCATGAGTTAAATGAGAACTTGATCCTTCAAGTAGAGCAAGATGGTTTAGGTTTACCTGATTCGAAGAGATGTTTTAGAGCTACAGCGTTGAGGCTCATATGCATAACAAATGGAAGGCTATAATTTAAAGTGAAAAGGGATGATGAAGAAAGGGGTACGTTCAGGAAAGAGAGTGCGTGGGCTTTTGAATGTAGATTCTTAACAGCCATGTAGAATATTATATTCATAAAGTATTGTAAGAACTTAAGCCAATACGAGAATGGAGAAAGGAGATTTTGCCACTAGGGATGATTGCAAGTATGGGTACAGAAAATAGGCAAGAAGGGGGCAGGAATTTACTGGTGAAAATTGGTAAAGAGCCAAAATATTGGGAGCAAGTAACTCAAACAGGAGGGGGTAGAGTGGGATGAGGCCAAGAAGACATTTGTTTTGCAGGTTAGAGACTGCCTTCTGTACTAGAGCTTGATCTCAGAGTACAGGCTAAGAGAAGAAGAGATAGGAGGATTTTAAGTGAAAGACCTGCTCTCGTAGAGTTTTTAGTTTAATCCAGCATGGAAACAGCTGTTACAAAAGGAATAATTAGTAGGGGACATCAAACATTGCATGATAACTATAGGAATCAATTAGAGGTGGTTAGAAAAGATTGGGAAGAGAGGTTGGATAAGCAGTTCTCAAGGAAGCAATGGGAAGACATATGAATGGCTCCCAAGTATGCAACCAGGTCCAGAAGGTTTAGGATCTTTGCTTGGGTGTTTGCATAGGTATTTTTATACCCCAAGCAGACTTCAAATAATTTTTCACCAGATAACAAAAGTTGGAGGTGTGATGGAGAAGAAAGACATAACTGGGAGCATATGTTTTGGGAGTGTAATGAGTTGGCAGATTTAAAAAATTTTCTGCAGAACACACTGTCAGAAATATTAGGTGATCAAGTGACTAAGAGAATGATTCTTTTGAGCTGGGATACAGGATCTGAATTGCCTAGACATAGTAAGGCCTTAAGTATCATTCTGTTGGCTGCTGAAAAGCAACTACTAGAAAATGGAAATAAAAGTCTATACCAACTGTATTTTGAGGTATTGAATATTACAAAAGAAATGGAAGAGTGACCTCTATAAAAGAGAGAGAGCAAATTACATGCAAGTAAATGGAAATTGTGGGAACAATACATGCAGAAATAATGTTCAGGAGAAGGAGTGAGGCTTAAGGGAAGGCAGGAATTCAGCATTTTCTTCTGATGTTGGACTGATGATAGTAGCAAAAAATATGTACACGTGATGTACACAAACAGATCATTTTAACTCCTTCCATCCAAGTAACACCTCCAGGTTAACTCCTACTGACGCCTCTAGGCATCAAATATTGCTTGTTCATATTTGCATCAATAATTCCAAAACCATGCTATGTACAACCTTTTAAAATATTTTGTCTTAAAGCTCACACAGTAGCAAACTCAGCTGTATTAATATTTGATCTCTGTCTAGTGCAAGTAAATCGATATTGTTTATATGCTATCAGTTTATATAGGTATAATTTTCACATTTGTCTAAATGTCTCCACAGCCAAGTGTAAGAGAGAGAACTCCTTTCCCTCATATGAAAGCTCTCAGCTGGATGAATAAAATGCTTTTGACAGTGTGTGTGTAACTTGCATGGTTGCTGAGATACTGTAAGTTGTTTACAAAGTATTACACATGTAATAGTTACTGTATTTACTGTGGCTTATAAAATTCAGTTTAAGACCTAGAACCTAAAGAATACTACCACTATAAAAATAGTTTGTGCTGAAGAGTTTTGCTATTTGTACTTCTTTCATAACCCCATATGGTTCCAGAAATATGAACCTTTGTTTGAAATGTGAAGACATAATTTGATTCTGTCAAAAAGCTGTAAGCTGCACCCATTGGAAGTTTAAGTGCAAACTTCCTGAGCTCAATTGGAGTGAATGAGTTGAATAGAGAAATATTAAAATGGTCCGTCATTTTCTCTAATGTATTGCTGCTCATCTTTACAAATGTTAACAAAAAACTCCACTCCCCTCTTTATGCATTATCACAGAGGCCTGGTTCAAGACTATTGAAAGCACTCCATCACTGCATGGTTTCAATTACTATTACACTTTCAGGCTCACCCACATTAGTAAAGGCCATACTATCCCTATATTCGTACTTAAAAAAAAAAAAAAAAAAAGTAAATTCTGGCCTCGTTAAAAGAGATGCATCCACATCCAACTTTTTAACAAACCCCTTTATCCTATCATAGTTAACTATAGGACCTCCTTGGCCCATGCCTACTTACTAACTAGTATAGTCTCCGTATGTATTAAGCCAAACACCGATGTTCTTCGTGTTTCACTGTTGCAGTCATTACATGTGGGTTATCTGCTTGCAGGTAGCCCTCAGCCGGCCTGATTATCCAAGTCTTGGGTCCTGCATCAGTTGCGGTCTCCTCTTCCATGACGTCAGGTAGTCAGGGGTATAAAGCATGCAGCCGACATCATTACATCAGTCTTTCTTGCCGTGCGGTGCCCGAAGCAGAAGCAGTTCACAAGTGCCGGTCAGCCAACTCCTAAAATTTTTGTTTTTAAGTTTCAGAACCGAAGTCTTTAAAAAAGCTAAGTACCCCATTGGGGATCCTTTTTCTTGCTCTAAACAGATGTCAGTAAAAGTTAATAATTGTATTTCTTGTGGAAAGCAAATACCTCATAAAGATTTTCATTCGTACTGCATTCCTTGCTTAGTCCCAGACCACGATGTCCCTCACTGTCGGTTTTGTGCCTTATTCAATCTTCGTAGTATTCAACATTGGTTCATTTTCGCATCTAACTATTTCGGTACTTGGTTCAATTATCCAGAAATGGCTTTGGTAAGCCATCCGACTACTGACATCCCGAAAAAACATAAAGATAAAGACTGAGACAGACTGCATAGGTCCAAAGCTGCCGACGTTTCCATTAACCTAGTCGCCAGTACTCAGTGAGGTGCTTTTGCAGACCCTGATACCCGCTACTTCAGATTTGCAGGCCTCTACTGAGACCCATTCGGAGTCCGGTATTCCGCGAGATGCTTCTTCGACTATAGAACCTACAGATGTCTCTACCTTGGATGGGTCCGGAGCCGCTGTGCAGGCACCGGCTGCTGAGTGAGGGTGTATTCAAGCCTAATGACTTGCATATCAAACAGACACCATCTTCTTCTTCTTCAAGGCCTAAGACTCTATCCACGCCTAGAAAACCGATGTCCAAACCACATGGTCATGCCCATATTCCTAAAGAACAAATGATGAGAATGGCTGAAGACCTTATTGCTATAATTAGGGGAAGCCACCCTTCTCCCTCTTAAGAGACCAAGAACTGATTTCCTTCTGATCAGGATTCTGAAATTTCTTTTTCTTCTGATGACCAGGATTTGCCCTTATCTACCTATGAGGATTCTGATGCAGAGGATTTAATTCCCTCTGCTTCCCCTCCTGAAGATTTTTCTTTTGGTGAAACCTTGCACACTCTTGGGGAGCATTTCCGCTGGGAAAGACAGGATTACTCTGACTCTCCAAAAAGAGGCATAGGGAATTTTTACTCCTGCCTCAACACAGGCCTTTAGCTATCCCTCCTGTACTGGACATTGTAGATGATGCCTTCTTGGAATCTAGCCTGGCCCCAGACACCTTACCTCCAGTTCCCAGGAAAACTGACCGGTATTACAGAGTACTTGATTCTCACAAGTTCCTCTTTAAGAATCCTACTGCAAACCCAGAGATCATTTCTCAGGGACCCAGAGGCATTAAGGCTACTACTGCCAAAAATCCTACCCCCTCTGATAGAGATTCTAGGGCCCTGGACAAATGGAGTAAGAAGGTGTGCACTTCTGCTACTTTAGCCTTTAGGGCTTTAAACTGCCAGTTTCATATGTTAAAGTACCAGCAGCATATTATTGGATTACTTGAACAGAAATTTATGTTGATTCCTGACTGTGCTGAAAATAAAGAATTACAGGATTTAATGCATTCTGCTGAACAAGTTGGTAAACGTACTTTGCAATGTGGTTTTGACTCCTTAGAGGCATGTTGTAGGGCTGCTGTTACTGGGTCTGTTCTTAGAAGGCATGCTTGGCTTAAGGAGCAAACTCTGCCAGATCATGTTAAAGCCAAATTACTGGATGCTTCCTTAAACCAAGACTGTCTGGTTGGCAACAAAGCAGAAGTAGTTCTTAAAAAGATGGAGGAATAAGCTAAATCTATGCAAACTTGTAAAGATTTCCTGCAAGTACAACCTCCCAAATTTAGTAGGCATTGGCCTTCTAAGAATTGGTCCTTTCCTGTCTCTTCCAGGCCTTCTCAGTCCCAGCAGACCACCTAGGCCACAGTCTCAAGGTTCTCACAGGCCTAAGCAGTGGGGGGCTCCCATTTCCAAAGCTGGAAGTAGTAAGACACCCCCTATGGTACTGTCACAATGCGTTAACCTTAAACCTTCCAAGCCCTGCTCAACTGACCGCACCTTTAGGGGGAAAGCTCGCCCTACATGCAAAAAACTGGGAACTCATTACCCAAGACAAATGGGTTTTAAATATAGTTTCCCATGGATACAGATTCTACTTCCACACCTTATCAACCCCAAAAGGTTGGCCAGACCTACCCCCAAATCAGTGGGCAGAGGCTCAACAGCAGGTTCTCTCTCTCCTAAGTATCAGGGCTATTCAGCCTGTCCCAGCAGAAGAATGATGTCAAGGTTTTTACTCCAGACTTCTGGTACCCAGAAAAGACAACTCCTGGCGTCCTATCCTGGACCTATCTATCCTAAACACCTTTTTGGTAATTCCAAAATTCAAAATGCTAACTCTTCACCAGCTGCTTCAGGGCAAATGGAACCCAAGTCAAATGCCACCTGCATGTCAATCAAAAAGAAATGTTAGATGTACAGAATGCTCTGACAGCCATCAAGGACAACATCCTTCCAGGACAATTATTGGTAAAAACAGACACCACTGTTGTGGTACATGAACAAGCAGGGGGGAACCCCCACTCTTACCCCCTCTGCAGACTAGCCATGGCTTTGTGGAACACAACCTTGAGCTACCAAGTGCACCTACAGGCTCAATTCCTGCCAGGCAAGCTAAACACACTGGCAGACGACCTAGGCAGAAATCTCATGAACCCACGAGTGAATCTGGAACCAAAGATATTCAACATGTTGAAAAACAAATGGGGGAGCCCAGAGATGGACCTGTTTGCCTCCCCTCAGAACTACCAATTGGACAAATTCTGCACATGGACTCCCCACAGACAAGCTTGGAAAGTGGATGCCCTGTCCTTCACCTGGGAAAACCTCACAGTTTATGCCTTTCCCCCTCTGCCTCTCCTCTCCAAAGTTCTTCTAAACATCAGACAGGGCAAACCAAGGACAATAATCATTGCACCAGACTGGCCATGCCAACACTGGTGTACCCCCTCTTGCGCAGTGCGTCACTGCTGGAAGCATGGCACCTGCCTCAGACCCCTTCCCTGCTGTCCCAGCAGGAGGGCCAGATTCTGCACCCCCAGCTTCAAACCCTGAATTTTGCAGCCTGGCTGATTACCTGAGCTCTCCATTACCATCCCTCAGTAAGCAGGTGCTGGATGTCATTCTGGAGGCAAGGAGGCCTAGTACTAGAAAGTCATATGCTGAAAAGTGGAAAATATTCTGTTCCTGGAGCCAAACTTGGGGGATGGGCACAACAGGTCCCAGTTTACCGCATATTCTTCAATACCTAACAGAGATGCTTCACAAGGGCATTTCCTTCTCTTCTATTGAAATTCATACCTCTGCCATTTCAGCACATTTTAATACTGAGCCCACCCCTCTTCTCTCATCCACTGCTGAAGCAATTCCTCAGAGGGGCCACAAATTTAAGACCACTCAGGAGATCCCCTACTCCAGCCTGGGACCTTAACTTTGTATTGGAAAAGCTCACTCTACCTCCCTTTGAGCCAGCTGCAACTGCAGAGTTGAAATTCCTTTCTTGGAAAACAGCCTTCCTTCTAGCCATCACTTCAGCAAGAAGAGTGTCTGAATTACAGGCCTTCATGGCAGTGGAGCCCTTCATCATCTTTCATGTTGACAGGGTGTCCCTCAGGACCAGTCCTTCCTTTATGCCCAAGGTGTTATCCAGTGTGGCCCTTAATCAGTCCATTCATTTGCCAACCTTCTTTTGTAATCCACAGAACAAAGGAGAATGAATACTGCACGAACAAAGGAGAATGAATACTGCACTCTCTGGACGTGCACAGACAACTTAGATTTTACTTGGACAGGACTAAGCCTCTTAGAAAAACTGAAGAGCTGCTAATTGACTTTGCTTTAGGGACAGAGGGGAAGGCCATTTCAAAGCAAACCATTTCTAAATGGATAGGCCATTGCATTCTTTTCTGCTATAAGCACCATGGAAAACCTACCCCACAGGGGATAAGATCACATTCCACCAGGGCTGCATCTACTTCAACAGTCTTGCTCAGAGGGGTTCCTACCAGGGACATCCTAGAAGCTGCTACCTGGAGTTCTGTTCATACCTTCACCAAGCATTGTCGCTTGCCTAGTTTCTCTAAATCCAGAGCTGGTTTTGCCACTGCAGTCTTGCAGGGCCTAATAGCTGGTCCTAATGCTCTCTAATTGCCTCCTCCCTTCCTTAGCTTTGGGAATCTACCCAAATGTAACGACTGCAACAGTGAAACACGAAGAACATAGTACAGTTGTGTACACTTACCATAAATGTAGATGTTCGAGTGTATTCACTGTTGCAGTCCTGGTTACCCTTCCACCAGCCCCCTGACTTCTATTTGCTATACCTCTCTTCTTGTTTACTGTATTTAAGCTTTCTGGTGTATTTGCTTATAATTGGAGGTGTAACCTTGTATATAATTGCTTCCCATTATGGGGGCACCTGACATCTGCCGCAAGAAAAACTGATGTAATGGCTTTGGCTGTATGCTTTATGCCCCCGACTCCCTGACATCATGGAAGAAGAGAGCAACCGACGCAGGACCCAAGACTTTGATAATCAGTCTGGCTGAGGGCTACCTACAAGCAGATAACCCAAATGTAATGACTGCAACAGTGAATACACTTTGAACATCTACATTTAGGAGACTTCAGTTACCCCTTCTTAAACTGGGAGACCTGTATATCCTCAAACATGAATGCCCAGAGATTTCTAGTCCTCATAAGTACAAACTCCTTGGACTGTTTTGCCCACACTCCAGCCAGGGAGCAGTAAAATACAAAGTTTGGTTTTACTAATATGGAGAAGCTTTATGCCCCACAAGTTGTAACTTCTTCCCTGGTCAAATCAGACCATAAGTAAATCACCTTTACTTCAGTGTGAAAACCGAAATATCTTCCAGTACTGTGGTATTCAGAGATTATGCTAAGGCTGATCTACTAAATCTAAGTAGTGACCTGGCTAAATTCAAAAGCTCCTTCCATCTTGATGACCTCACTATTTAAGTAAAGTCCTTCATTGCCAAGTTTAATGCTCATGTAAATAACTGCATAGACACACACATCCCCGTCAGAAATAAATGTCAGATTCAAAAATAAACCTCTTGCTGTAAAAGCCAAATATAAACAGGTTCTAATATAAGAAAAAAATATTGCACACACAAAATAAATCTAATTCCAAGATGCCAGTAACATTATTGCTAATCTTTTTTAATTTAATTGCATTTTTTAAACTGTTTGGTCTAACATTGCTACATACTCAAGTGTGCTAGCTTGCACTGCATTTGAATTGTTTTAACTGCTGTTTTAGCTAATTTTCTGTATATATATATATATATATATATATATATATATATATATATATATATATATATAAAATTCCTTTCCTGTAACTAGTGTAGTCCAGATTCAGATTTGCTGTATCCAGGACTGAATGTAAGCTTCTGAGCCCCCCCAAGCTTTCTGTGTTGGAGGGAAGCCTTCTTATCAGTGGGAGTGGTAAGCACTAGGTAACCTATCTACCACATAAGGAGTGGTTCCGGCCCAGAAATTGTAGTTATTGGCCGTTTGGGCAGTTTTTCCATCTCTCTCAACCTTCTGATTTAAAAGCCCACATTTGCACTTGTTTCCCCCCTTTCCTGTAACTAGTTTAGTCCAGATACAGATTCTTACTTTTAGCACTTGAATTTGCTTATTCGTGATCAGCACTTGTTCAGAACTTGTAAGCACTAAATAACCTACTAATTACTACAGCACTCAACCTTCCTCTTTACCTAGAGGAAAACAGTTTTGGTACTTATTTCCTCACTTGCTTAGAGAAAAACAGCTCTTGTACTCACTTTCCTCACTTATCTAGAGGAAAATAGTTTTTTTAATCAGGCATGTCAAAGGGGCAGCTCCCAGTGTTCTCTCCTGTCTATCTGATGAATCTGGGCATCTTGGGGCAATGTAGAAATTGCCTCGTACACAGACAACCCTCTCCTCCTACCACCCAACACTACAACCTGTGAGAGATGCACTTATCTAGCCAAACTGGAGGTAAAGCTCTCTCCAATCAAGACTGAACTTGACAGTCGAGGAGAAGGTAAACACTTGCACCACACCACACTCATCACATAGTCTCACTAAATCTACATCACCAAAATCCACACGTAGAAACACAAAAACATTCGAGGAGGCTCTCAATAATAATCTGCTCAAGCAACAGAGACCTCCAAAGCAGAAATGCAAGCAACCTCCACATCCCCCCCCCCCCCAACACAATCCAAATGACACATAGCCTGCAGACTGTGTGCCATTCAACCACAGCCAATAAGGCAAAACAATGTACCCACCACACTAGTCATAGGCGACTCTATAGTCAGGTACACTGATGTCCCACTCACCAGGCTAAACAAGGAGGTTACTGTCATCTGCCTGTCAGGTGCCAGGATCCACCAGATAACCCACGCACTCAGGTCACTCCACAACAAGTACAAATATGACTGTCATTGTCCATGTCGGTGTGAACGACCTGAGACGTACCTCCCTGGACTACATAAAAAGAGACATGGAAGAGCTCTCCGATCTTGTAGCCCAGGCAGGTATGACCCTAGCCCTGAGTAGCATTCTGCCATCACCCAGAATGATGCCTCAGTACAAGGACAAAATGATTGACTTCGACAATTGGCTAAGCTTCTGGTGCCATTCTAAAGGGATCCAGTATCTGTCTGCCTGGGAGGACATGGTCGACGGACCATGATGCTTTGCCAGAGATGGTCTGCACCTGTCACCCCTGGGATTCCGGATACTGGCTAAGGGTCTTGCCTTTTTAGGCAAGGTTCAAATGACAAATTCACCACCGTAACAGGAACAGGCAAGCAAAAACTGAGGGTGATGCCACTCAATGCTGGAAGTCTAAATCTCAAAATGCGCTCACTCGAGGCACTCCTTAAAATGGAGAACATTGATATCTGTGCAGTGACTGAGACCTGGTTCAAGGCTCCAGAGAGCACCCCTGCACTACCAGGCTATAACTCATACCACACTTTTCGGCCATGTAACCTGGACCGGAACACCAAAGGCGGAGGTGTCTCCATATTCATTACGGGTATCCACACCTCCAGGCAAGTTGCTCAGCATAATGCAGCAGAGGTTATCCAAGTGTAACTAACTCTGGGCAAACTGCAATCCAAATTGTAGCTTGCTACAGATCACCCACCATGCCCCAGGATTCCCACTCCTCTTTTCTTGATGTACTGGAAAATATTAGGGTTCAACCAAACACCCTAATAATGGGCGAGTTCAACTACCCCACCATTAACTGGGAAAACGACTCGTGTACCAACTCCTTCGCTCAACGCTTTCTGGAATTCATAAACTCCAATGCCCTGGATCAACTTATCCACACCCCCACCAGGGGCAACAATATCCTGGATCCTAGTCATTACCAATATGAGTGACCGGTGTTCCACACCTGAAGTCAACGCCTCATTGGTCCGCTCCGACCATAAGCTAATTACCCTAGATATCCACATCCTGCCTCCACCCCCCATTAAGGAAACCATGGTAAAAAATTTCTCCAAAGCCAACTTCATGCTTCTTAAGACAGAAGTGGTGAACTTCATGACACCCATGCAGATGGACAATACAATTACGACTACTGAATCCTACACAATTGCACTTTATAAGCACTTAAATGAGTGCATGGATTGTGCTATCCCAAACAAAACCAAGACGCTATCCTCCAAAAAAAGGAAGCCAATCTGGTGGTCCCCTGCCATAAACAAACTGTACAATAGAAGGAAGAAACTCTTGCAAAAGAGAGTAAAATCCCACGAGTGGAGGAGCTCCCTGGTCAGCCTCAGTAAGAAGCTGTGATCCCTGATAAAACCCTCCAAAGCTAGTTACGAAAACAAAATCGCGACTGACTCTAAAGACAACCACAAAGCATTCTATAGCTATATCAAGAATCTCAATGGCAACACTCGGATCTGCTTTGAGTTGCAGCACAATGGCACTAAATATACAGACCCAACTGATATTGCCAACATCCTGGCAGATAGGTTCAGTGCTAACTTTACCCCCCTCTTACCCCCTAAAGGGCCCATCTCTATACCAGAAGAATGCAAAGTTCCTGTAATCACAGCTGCACAGGTAAAAAACACACTCTCCAAAGCCAAAAACACAGCATTCATGGGACCAGACAACATCCCAGGCTGCGTTCTACACGAACTACAGAACGAACTGGCACTCCCAGCTAAGTACCATGTTCAGTCATAGCCTCACCTCAGGCTTTGTGCCTGCTGAATGGTGCACAGCAACGGTTATCCCACTCCACAAGGGAGGAGCCACCACAGACCCCGGGAACTACCGCCTCATTAGCCTGACGAGCCTGGTCTGCAAGGCCATGGAACGTATCATCATGGAACTTATAAACAAAGATATTGGTAATCTCCAAACTCTGGATCCCACCCAGTTCGGGTTTGTAAAAGGCAGATCATGTCTCCTATACCTGATAGACTTCTTTGAAGCAGTCACCAAAGCCATAGACAAGGGTAAGGTGGTTCACACAGCCTATCTAGATCTTGCCAAGGCTTTCGACACCATCCCCAATTCTGGGATTATAGATAAACTCACTAAACTAGGTATAAATCCCTATGTCACAAGATGGGTTGCCACCTGGCTCACTGACAGAACCCACACTGTGAAAGTAGCAGACTCCAAGTCCGACTTCAGACAAGTGGGGTACCACAGGGTTCAGTCCTGGGTCCTCTCCTGTTTGGTATCTACTTCTCTGAAGTACAGGCGAACACAGAAGGTCTTTGGCTAACTAAGTTCGCAGATGACTGCCAACTAGAAGCCATAATCGAAACTCCTAATGATGTGGACATCCTGCAAAAGGGCCTCACTGAGACAGATGCCTGGTGTCAAAGCCATGGCCTCAAGCTCAATGCCAAAAAGTGCATTGTCATCCCCTTTGGTAAAAACTCTGTACCCATGAACTACAACATAGGCGGTAGTATACTTAACACTGAAAGTGTGATAAGAGACCTTGGGATACAGGTGGACAGTAGTCTTTCCTTTGATAATCACATCGCCACAGTAGTCGGGAAATCCTTCTACATGGCACACCTCATCACAAAAGGTTTCTCATCCAGAAAAAAAGAGGTCATTGTTCCCCTCTACTTATCACTCATTAGACCCATTGCCCCTTTTGGTATGTACCTCACAAGACTTCTACAACAACTGGAAAGGCCGCAGAAATACCTCGCAAAGAAGATTACAGGCCTCAAACAGATGCCCTACGTGGACAGTCTCAAAAAACTCCAGCTTTACTCCGTCGCATATCGCCTACTCAGAGGTGATCTCTGCCTAACATACAAAGCTATGTAAAACCCAGAGCTGATGGACATGCTCCACTTAAAGAAATCCCAATCCCTCCAAGCTACACGCTCTAGGAACCTAAACCTTGTCACCACATTAAATAGAACATGCTAGAGGGGTAGATTCCTGTCCCAGAGACTTCCCATACTCTGGAATAAACTACCTATCTATATCAAACAAAGCTCCTCATTAGCACTCTTCAAGAAAAATCTTGATGATTGGATGTGAAATAGGAAATTCACCCCGAGTATCACCTCTGTGGCTCTGCTCGACAGTGGCACAGGAAAATAATTTTCTTGGGTGGCAAAAGCCAGGGTACCTTTTTGGCTGGGCTTGTATAGGTCACAGGGCCCTATAGCCTAGTACCTACCTATGAACCCGCTCCAGACCCGGATCAAATCAACCAAAGGCAGATATGAGGTAAAATAGCCACCCAGGCAAAGGATAACCACAAAAACCTTATTTAATTATATTAAAATATCAGATCAGAATCTATGCTTGGCACCATGTAGAGCAAATAGTAAATGATATCATATACTCAGGCCCAGAGGAAGTAGCCTAATCTACTAGAGGATAAATTTAGCTGAAACTTCACCCTTCTCCCTCCCTTCTCACTATTCACAGGTCACATACACAAATGTAACACTCCCACCAAAATCACCCAAGAGCAAGTTCTCAAAGTGCTATCTAAGGCCAAGTACACATCTGTGCGGCCAGATGACATACCAGGCTGCATACTGGTCAGCCTGAAACGCATCTTGTGTGATCACTACAGAAGCTATTCAATGTCAGCCTCAAAAAAGTCATGCTGGGTGAATGGAGGGCAGCAACAGTCATGCTGGGTGAATGGAGGGCAGCAACAGTCATTTCCTTGCACAAAGGTGATACTTCAATGGGACCAGGTAATACACCTATAAGCCTGACCAGTCTTATCTGTAAGGCTATGGAAAGAATCATTATGGGATGAATATGTAAGGATATAGGTAACCTGCAGACTATTGACTCACCCAGTTCAGGTTCATGAAGTGGATGTCCTGTGTACTTAACCTGGCTGACTTTGAAAAGATTACCGAAGCAATGGTTGAGGGCAAACATAGCACACTGCTTATCTCGACCTAGCTAAGCCATTCAGCACCACTCCACACTCTGGTGTCATAGATAAGCGAAGTGTCAATTGCTGTGTAATTCATTGTATAGCAAACTGGCTCACAAATAGAATCCATGAAGTTAAGGTGGACAGCTATATCTCCCCTCTAAAAGACCTGTCTATAGCTGTGTACTACAGGGTTCATCTTTGGACCACTCCTCCTTGGCATTTACTTCTAGAAGGTCAGAGCTAATGTTAAGGGTTTGTGGCTGAAAAATGCACAGGTGACTAAAGCTGGAATCGTTATAAACTCCACAGACGACACCAAGATCCTCCAATGGGGCCTTAAACAAATACCTGTTGTCAAAACCATGGACTAAAACTAGATACCAAGAAGTGTATAAATATATCCTTCAGCAAGTATGACTTCCCTTGTAACTACCACATTGACTGTCCAGCCCTGAAAATACATCTCGTAGTTAGGGATTTGAGATCCTATGATGGCAGTGAACCATCCTGTGATCAGTGTGTAGCCACTATTGTAAGGAAGTCCTTTTTCACTGCAGAGTTTATATCCAGAAATATTGTATCTGGATCCTGGAATGTAACTGTTCCATTGTACTTGACACTCAGGTTGGTCATGGAGTATATTAGCCCCTTTTATTGTGTACTTGTCCAAACCCTTGTCTCAACTAGAATGACCACAATGCTTTCTCACTATAAAAAAAAGAAAATAAAGGATCTAAATTGTAAAAGGTATGCAGACTATTTCAAAGCCTTGTCTGTTTTCTTCATATCATACAGGCTACTGGGATGTAACCTCTAACTTGCATATTTAACTTCAACCGAGACTGATTACACAATCGCAAGCCAAATGGTATCATAAACATCAACTTAATGGATCTCAATCTCTTTTGCAAAATAGAACGTGTTTGAGAGAGAGGTTTGTATAATGGAGAATACTGCTTCTATGGAAAAATCTCCCCTACCACATAAAGCAAAGTACTTCTCTATTGAAATGTAAATTGGACAAATAGAGTAACGCTAAATTCACCCCTGATTAGCAACCCCTGTCAGTGCTGGATAGGAGAAATATGCAAGTGTTGTAACATATGCTTTCTTGGCCCGTCTTTGGGTTATTTGTATGCAGAATATATGGGCTAAACACTACCATGGTTATGTAAGGCCAGGCTTCTTAAAATCTTCACTGATCAACAGCCTGGTAAGTGCCTGTGAACCTATTAATGCAAAGGAATATTTCAGGAAAAAATATCTTGTAACATGAGGCTTTCTGATTTGTTTTTCATCCTGGTTTGGATTATTCTATATCTTCCATATCTGGTAGACTATGTACTATATTGACTCCCCCATCTGTAGTCTGAACTCTGTTCATTTTGTTTAATCTTCTGATCCTTTAACTGCTTGATTGGTGATTTTTGCTGAAATGTTATTGGGCGACTTCCTTCTCCTCCACTCTGTTAAGTTTTCAGGTGGAGGAACAGCAGTAAATATCTTCAGTAGCTTGTGTTATAAGGTGTAGGATATCTTTCAGTATATCTAACAAAAACAGGGAACATACTTTTTGAAATTAGTATTTGTGCATTGCCAACAACACAGTTTTAGGAATGGGGTGTTTGGAGGTTTTGCCAGGCTGGTAGAGATTAAATGGCTGGAGAGCAGCACTCTAGTCTTGAGTAAACAGATTATGATGACCTTAGTGAAAGTACTCCCCACCCCCAGGAGAGGACAAGGCTGTTACAATGGTGGCAGTTCTGCTGCAGAGCATGGGGTGCAAGTCAGATGTGGTTTCTGGCTTGTATACATGGGTGTGTCATCAATCAGATGCCTTTGCTGACCACACTGAGACCTGAGGCCCTGGTGTGAATTATCCATAATCAAGTCATGGAAGGATGTTTGGATGGCCACATTTGCTTTACATGGGGGGAGGAAGGAAGAGCCAAAAATGGTGCAGAAAGTCAAGTTGTGGAGGTTGTGGTTGCACAATGCTATTTTTTTCAACTTTTCCTGTCTTTAATGTATTGCAACGACCCAAACTTTCAGCACTAACTCCTTTTTAAGAGTAGTTATGCAGATGCCTTCTCTCTAGCCCTTAGTGTTTTTAGACTGAGAAGCCAGCAAGTTCTATGGGACTATGAGTGTCTGTTTTTCTAAATGTAGTCTGCATCAAAAAGTAATCAAGTTGAAGTTTTCTTCCCATTTTTCACCATAAAATAAAAGTGACGGTTTTCAGAATACATTTGTACTGCATGTTTAGGTAATTCTAATTTAGGTTTGAGAAACTGACATACTTTCTAATATGGGAAGGGACCCGAGCACTGTGTGTGCTGGCGTTTGCACACCAGAAGATAATGGTAGCACAGTATCACACTGCGTGTGAAAATGAGGAAGTAAGGCTGTGCTGCTGTTACATGCATCTGCAAAAGTCTGTTATTTTAGTAACCTTGTTTGCTCAGGGATTTTTGTTATGTTATGCATCTGTGTTTTTAAGCTGTTAAATAACTTAAAATAGTAAGTCATTGATTGGAAACGGACCACTAACTACGCACTGTACTCTGTGGAAAAAATGTGGCACACGTGTGTGAAAGTAATGCTGTAACTGCTGAAGGATTTGATATATTACTTTCTTGAGGTGTACTAGCAGATTTTCAGTTAACTGTTAACTACTTGTTGCCATTCACAGGTTGATGAGATGCAGAAAACAAATGCTGGGAATGCAACCCTGTTGCCAGGGATATCCTCTGTCACTATGGAAACATCTATGATCTTGCATAATATTCAGAGAATCATTCAGGTATGAAATGTCTAGTTTCAGTAAGCCAGATGCCAGTCAAGGTGTAAATGTGCATTAGTTTTTATTCCCCTGACGTTTTGAGCTGTTGCCTGTTTGGTTTGTGTATGTGTTGGGAGGGGGAGGGTATTGAAGTCTCTCTCATTTTGTTTTTTAACTTGATGATATATGTACTGTTTAGAAGGCCCATTCTGCCACACCTTGAGCTTTACGTCTTTACCCACGTAGGCCCTGGTCATGATTCATTAGGCCATCCTCCAAATATTGCAAGTCCATTTTTGCATCCACCAATTTGAGTTGCATAGTGCAGGACAAATCACTTGGCGTGTGCCTCAGGGCAAGAATCTCATGGTAGAAGGTGGCCTCATCAACTGGATACATCTTTTCTGATTTTGGTTAGGATGATAGTGATCTAGAGGGGAGACTGATATACGACAAGAAGTTTAGAGAATCAGTGCTTTGTGCTAAAGGGTTTAGGTCCCCCACTTAACGTGCATTTTCTAATTTTCTCTGGGAAGGCATGTCACAGCAGCACTCTTTGCTGTTTACCTTTTGTTTACTGCCTTCTGTTGCTCCCAACATCAGCTGAGAGCCGCTGCCTGAGTTTGTGTCCTTAGGAAGGTGAATCTTCATGTTTAGCCAATCCCTACCCACATCCTTCAGTTTCCCATTCAGCTTGTCACTGAACCCTTGTTTATGGATCTTATGAGCAAAACCTTTCAACTAGTGGACTGGCTTTTTTTCTCTGTGTTTTATTTTCATCTCACACTCTAAATTGGAAGTATTAGTCTCCAGTAATGTGAAAGTTAGAAATTGATGCAATTTTCTATATAAAGTTATGCACTAGAATCCTAACCTTTTTGGGGTATAGGCAGGGAGAGGATATTTTGGTTCATCTTAGTCTTTGGGTTGGGGCTAATGGTTGCGTTTTCAGTGTGTAGTTTTAGCCATTTCTGGTTTTGCAATGCATCTTTGGCACTGGGAATTTTTGTGTCATTATGAGTAAATTATGTATAATCCTCAATGTCATTATTTGAATATATATTTCAGTTTTGTACTTGGTAGTATTTGTTGAAAGCCCTTCTCAACTGTTTACCATACTTTTATTTGTCTCTTCTCAGGAAAACGAGAGACTGAAACAGGAGATTTTTGAGAAGAGCAGCAAAATTGAGGATCAAAATGTAAAAATCAGTGAATTAATTCAGAGGAACCAGAGGTAAGCATGACCCCCTAACTAAGATGAGGATGTACTTCTCAGAGGGAATGAGTGGGCACATGTAGCTGCATGTTAGCAGCTGGCAGAGTTCTGGGAAGGGCACAGCACTATTTAATTTAAGCCTGTCTGTTACTATGAGTTATACAGATTGATTGCAAGAACTGGAAATTAATGCTGGCAACACATCTTTGTATACTTGGAGACAGCATTTTGGTATACAGGCATAAAGCCCTGAACACGGCCCAGCAAACTGGGTTCAGTTATTGGCACTGACATTTGAGGTGCTGACGGAAAATGATGGACACTTCCATCTTTGGGGGTGAAAGGGTAGGGAGCATGTCTGGTGCACATGAAGCTGTTTGATTTCTCTGGTGGTGACCAGGGAAGTACCCCCCTTAAGTGCTGCAGAGGGTGGACAGATTATCTTCCTAACATCAGGTGTTTTTGTGGAGCTGAGGGTTACACACTACATCCCAATAACAGCTTAACAGTGCACTGGAATACTTTATTGACTGTCTAATTCACGTGTTTCCCTTAGCTACTAGAATTGCTGTCTTACTGCATCTAATAAAATGTGGGTGGGGGGCGTCTCCATGTAGCATTTCCCTCACATAGGCTGCAAGAAAGGCTCCCATGACAACAGTATTCGTCCTCACAGCTTTGTGGTATCTACTTCCATCCTTGTGGTGCCTTTGTTCAAAGTATTATGTAGGGAAGACTAGACTGTACTGGAGAAACCAGTGACAACAAAAGTTCATTAATTAGAAGCTGCCCTGCCCCTCGTCCATCTCTGTCCAGACAGACTTTGTGGTGGGTGAATTAGTTGCAGGGCATACTAAGGATGCAACTTGAGATCCTGCTGGTGTTTGAAATTCTTATGATGTATGCCTCCAGGTTTGCTTGAGTAGCTTTTACTGACCCGTGAAAGCACAAGGATGGGGAAGTGACCATAACCGAACCAGGCACATCCATTTTAGAGCTTTCAGACATTATTTTCAAGTCACACTGGCAGCTTGTGATCCCCAAGGTGAAAGCAGGTAGCACCACAGTAATACGGTACATCAACAAATGTAGGGGAATCTACTCTCATTAGACTAGTCATTATAACCTGTTGTCTGGTTACGTCAGACTCTTTGACATCAAGGCTTTTGTATTCCTTACCTTGACTGGTCAGCTGAGCAAGTCTACCTCTTGACTCCATGAATGTAGTTGTATGCCCATGTCTTCCACGCTCTAACACTGAGGTTGTGGTCCACAGACTTCTCTTTAGAATCACCAGCTCAGGATGTTTTGCTCCAGTACTCGTATGGGAAGGCCTGAGCCTTCCTTCTCAGCCCACTAGAGCAAAGGTGGCTGTATACATTCCCCCCTTGCCCCTATTTGCAGAGGTAATGTGCTACTAAAGACAAGATCAGAAAGAGCAAATTTTGGTCTAACATCCTTTAGGATAAAAGCCAGATCCCAATCAGTGGCAGTTTTACAACCAAAGAGTTACATGTCTGGCAAAGAGCAAGGGAGCCTACCACCAGAAAGGGTTCCTATTAGATGACCGAAGACGCATTCTATCAAATGCGTCTTGGTCGAACTTAAAACCATGAAAAGGCAAAATAGCGAAGCGGCTTTTAAGCAAATTCTTTCCCAGGGAAAGAATTTGCTTGGCCGCTTCCATTACTTTGCTGTTTTCGGCACTGTAGTGCGATCTCGGACTTGATATGTTTAAGTGGTTGGGGGGTGAAGCCCCCCCCCACTTTATGTATTCTTTCAATTTTATTTTTTTTTTGTTTGGAACAGTGATTTTTTTTTTCCCCTTGGAAAAAAATTGCTGTTCTGAGCTTTCGAAATTATAAGCTTTCGTTTACATGGGGTTGATTATTCATCTTTCGCTTTTTTAAGTGTTCAATGGTATAATATAGACCCTACCAGAAAGGCTTGCATAGCAAAATAGTGCAGATTCTCTATCTGGTGTGAAGACCATGGCATAATGCTAGTTGCAGCATCTGTCTTATAAATCTTGCTTAATTTGTCAGGCTTCACTTCAAGACTCGTTTCACTTATTGCAGCTTGCCTGCTGGTTGTACCTGCTATGTTAATAAGACCTTGCTTCCTATGGTCAAAGTGTTTAGATCCCATAGATGGCCAATTCCCCATTCCTGAGGTTTGAATTTTGTAGTGGTAAACATAACTCCCACCCCATTGTGAACCTGCATATTCATCACCATTTTATTGGGCAACCTTATTTTTGTTGGCAGTTATCTCGGCAAGAAGAGTTTTAAATTTGCAGACATTAATATGTCAGGAGCCTTTTACTGTCTTCCAAAGGGATTTGATGACTCTTAGGATCAGCACTTAATTCATGCCTAAAGTGGAGTCAGAAATTGTTGAATCAGGTGATACAGTTACTAGAATTTTATCCATATAACTAAAAAAAACAAGGGCAGGACAGTACCTGTACTTAATGGACATGCACACAGCTAATGACTGCTGAGATTCAGCAACTTTCCATTCCATTTTTGCCAGGCAAACAAAGCAGGGTATTAAACTATATCCATGCCTGCTAACTGGGTTACAGAGGGCAGGGGACCTTGAATGATGAACATGTTCCTGGTAACTCACCCTGTGTTGTGGAGGGACACATTTTGACCAGGTTAGAGCAGGTACCCTTGACAGGCATTTGGTGATTGTTTTCATTCAGCAAGAACTCCAAAATGGGTGCAGGCTGCACTCTCTTTTCTTACAAACATACAGCTGATGTCTTATGGCATAGGAAGGAGACAAATGCCTTTATGGGGATGCCTTTAGCTCTAAAGGCAGGCCGGCTGAATGAGCATCTGCCTGCAGCTAGCTCCCAAAGTATAACGAGTCATTCTGCAATGATGATCCTTGTTTCAATTGCTTAATTAAAATGAAAATAATCTCACAGCTATACTACCTTCGACAGGTGGTCACTGTTGGGGGTTAATGCTTCACAATCTCCAAGCCACTTAATTTTGACATGTGGTCATTTATTCCATTTTGTACTGAGGCTTTTAGGCTTGTTAAATACTATGCTTCTTGTGTAGCTTTCTACAAACTTTGCAAAATTGAAACTAGAGCATACCAGTGCTGTTTTTATGGGAGTGTCTTGTTAAGCATGTGAGTACCATTGTTGGAGGAAGACCTGGATTAGCCTTCATAAGAATTATGACAGCTTTGGAAGGAATGCTCTGGCTGATACACCAGCATTTCAGAAAACTCAAACTGTTACCATAATCACTCTTTGAAGGTCAACTTTCTGTTAACTATCTCATGCAGCTGTACCTTCTTATTGGGCTCTAATTGCGTTCCCACTGTCCACCTTGTTTGGACTACACTTCAGTCACTGGCAGCCTCTGCAGTTCCCTTCGAGTCGGGCAAATAGATATTTATGCATTCTTGTGCACTACCTGTTTTTTCACTAGTAATCTTTGACTTGCAGGAATATGCTCACTTTGTATTTGAGATAAACTGGAAGATGCGGAGGCACTAGGCATAATTAACATTTAAACTGATGCCATGAAACATTCCCTTGAGAGCAGGAGCTTCATGGGAAAATAGCTCAATTGGGAGGGAAGAGATTGAGATCCCATTTATACAGCTGTTGGAGATTGGTTTCTCACAGATCAATTGCCTGTGATAAATATGATTCTGTTATGTGTCAGAGTAATGCTATTATTTAGAAATCTAAGTAAACTGGAAAAAAAGAATGATTTAATTCTGCTCACAAACATAAATGTTCATTTAGATCTTAAGTGCTCTTGAGGTTGCAGTTTAGAATTTTCCTTTACCACTATTAAATTGCTACACCTATTTCTCATAAGTATTCTGTAGTAAATTCTAATTGTACCTTGCTCATCTCCCTTCTACCTTGTGTGTGCAGGTATGTTGAACAAAGTAACATGCTTATGGAGCAGCGTAATGACTCTCTGAAAATGACTACAGAGCACACCCAGTCTCGGGTGCTGCAGGCAGAACAAGAGAAGGTAAAGGCATTTATTTTTTAGTTGAGTACATGCTCAGTAACATTGCTCTGGTAAAAGCACACTTACCTTCTGCACAATCTTTTGTGGGTGCTTAGTCATTCATATGAAGATATAATGATGATATAATTGATGTAGATCACACTTATTGCTCGTAACCCTGCTTGTTCTAATATCATTACATTGAATTTGTACTATATATTTTTAATGTAGATCAGAATAATGCTTTGTTTAATTTTGGCTTTGCTTTTTTTGTAAAGTGTTTTTTGTTTTACATTAACTTATTGTGTACATTGATCACAACTGACCACTTCTGGGTACTGCGTGGGTCAGAACATTACTTGTTGAACTTTTCAGCATTATTTTAGTAGTAATGTTTTTAAATGAATCTGCTCATGCACTTTTGCTAGCTCCAAGTGCTATTTTACTTAGATGGTAATAGAAATCATCAGATATTTATTTTAAAAATGCCTTCTAATGCTAATCACTTCTGTATATATTAGCTAGGTCATTTTGTGCGCACCTTTTTACATTGAAGCTTATTGTGCATTTCCTAGAGTGCATTGTACCTTTAAAGTTTATCTGTTTGTATTTAGTCCTTTCAATGTCTGCTTCTTAACCTCCAAGCAATTATCATTAGTGCTGTTACTATGCGTCTGCCTTTTTTTTTTAAAGATGTTTTTAGGAAAGAAGAAAGTAGTGACATGCTGACAAATGGTAACGGGGGGGGGGCAGAGGTGGCCAGGTTGGAACCTGCATTGCAAAGAAAGCAAGAAGGAAGTGGGCAGGGAAGAGCTCTGAACAAGATGGGAGAATTAAAGGGGAAAAGGAACACAACATGTTGAAATCATGTACAGAGAGCACAGGAGGGGTCGGCAAGAAATTAGGTACACCACAAGAAGGGGAGACGGCCATCACAGACACTGTCGGACACTGAGAGTAATGGGAGTGCAGGTAGAAATGATGCAGATGGAAGGGTTAGTGGCAGGGGCAAGAAGCAAAGAGGAGAGCTAGTATCCATGAAGAGAAGATTTTTTTTTTTTTTAATGAGGCTCAGTCACAAAGGAGATTGCTAGTCTACGCAGTTAAGAAAGAAGATACCAGATCTTAGTGAATCTGGCCTCAGGACTGGGTAAAATACAGGAGGAGAAGGATGGGTCATCTTGTCATACAGTTAGGGGCCAGTGATTGTTCAGACGAGCTTGGGAGGTGCCGGAGACACATAAAGAGAGAGAGCTGGCAGTAGAATTTTCAAAAGTGTTACCTGCACCAGCAGCCAGCTCAAGAAGAAGGATAATATTAGTGAGTCTAATGGCTGACTGTGGCAGTGAAAAAGAGAAAAAGGCTTTATATTGGTGGTTGGAATGGTGGGGTTGACAAGTTGAGAAGAATGGGAGGGGGTAATCATTTAGACAGTAGCCAAAAGGTAAAAGAGAGATGCAGAATGTAGCAGAGAAACAAACAAGGATGAGACTGATGGGTGTCTATGCAGTCTCTCTCCTGTGAGTGTGAAAGTCAGAGCTACAAGCAGTGATTCGGTATGGGAGGATGGACATTACTGGTATCACAGAATCAGACCAGTGACAGGCGGGCAGGGGTGCGATGTAGAGGGGCATGGGTATTAGTCATTCAGGAATGACCGAGAAGAAATAAGCGTGGTAGAGTAGTGATCTGCATAATGATGTGAGATCAGAAAGGGGTAACACCACCAAACTAGAAATAGGTTAAGGATACAACCAGTATTAGAAGCTAAGTAAGAGGCAGTGGACTTATTCAGCATAGGAGGTTGATAAGACCAAAGGAGAAAGTAAAGGATTTGGATAGTAGGAAAATGGTTATCCTCATGGGGAGAGATCTGAATCTGCCAGGACAGAATGTGAGATTCCAAGCTCAAGGATAGAGTGAGAGCAGGAGTCTGTTGAGGTCTTGGACCATAAAGGGTTTAGCCACCTGGTGCAAGACTGTACCAAAAAAGATAAAGTTTAGGACAAGATCCTAATTGTTGCATGGGATGTCATGGGCATCTAGTATAAGCCACCTTTAGTCAGTAGTGATCATGACACTGTGTGGTGTAGAGTAGGGGCAGGGGTAAAAATAGAGAAGATTGCATATGGGGAAGGGGTAAAAATAGACGATGGCATAAGGAGAAGGGGTAAAAATAGACGATGGCATACAGGGAAGGGGTAAAAATAGACTGCATATGGGGAAGGGGTAAAAATAAACGGCATACAGGGAAGGGGTAAAAATAGATGATGGCATACGGGGAAGGGGTAAAAATAGAGACAATAGTTTAGGAATTTAGAGAAGCTCATACTATTAAGGAGGTTGTCAGAGAAGAGATGGGGAATGAGCAATTTTAGTGAATAAAGCAGCAGTGGGAGTGGCTGCATAGAAATATGTGACCAGCAATCAGGGCAAAAGGACCTAGAAAAGATGGAAAGAAGGGGCTGGGGTGGTGAAGTAACGAAGATGAGAAAGGCAGTTAGCAAAAGGAGTCAAGAAGGGAAACAAATTGGGTACATATCAGGAAAGGAAAAAGGAAACAGAACCAGCCAAGATGAGCAAAGATAGGAAGGAGATTATAGAAGAATGAAAAAAAGTCAGAGGTATGGAATGAATACTTTGCTGCAGTGTTCGTAAAACAAAGCAAAGGGATGCCATGTTTGGAAGGAGAAGAGACACTATGGAGAAAACCGTGAGCAGACACCAGAATCTAGACGGGGTAGGTTCATGTGGAACTGGTTGTTAGTAATAACACACAAGGCTAGGTAGGCTGCTTACAAGTGTCCTTAGAAATATGGCATTGTTTTGGCAATGCAGAGATCTTCAACAGACCACTGGCAAGTACACAAGTTCAGAAGACTGGGGGGGGGCAGCATTTGGTATCCCTGTTTAAGAGGAAGAGAAGAAAAACATTGGGGAAGGACAGGCTTTTTTAGCTTAACAATAGTAGTAGTAGAAAAAAATCATGGCGAGCATCTTGAATATGATGGCTGGTAGCATTTCTAGAGGACAGCAGCATCCAGGATGGCAACCAACATGGGTTCATGGCAAAAAGAAGATTTCAGCGAAATCAAGTCCAGTTTTCTGTCTGCATTATGGGTGAACTTGCTGGGGGAGACAGGTAGACAGTAGTCTACCTGGATTACATCAAGGCCTTTAGGACAGTCTCACATATAAGAGGCTGATAGGAAAAAAACAGAGGGGTTCAGTTTGGGATTGAGAGAGATAAACTGGATAATCTGCATGGTTGAGCGATACGAGACAGAAGGTTGTGAAAGGGACGGTATCAATACCTAATGGGGTCTATCCTGGATGCATGAGAGATATGAGACAGAAGGTTGTGGAAGGGATGGTGTCAGGAATTATGGAAATGACTAGTGTAGCACCTAATGGGGTCTGTCCTGGGTGCAGTACTCTTCGGTGTGTTTATCTGAATTAGAGAAACCGGGTCACTGTCTTTGCTGTTGACACAAAAGCAGATGCAGCAGAGTTTGAAGAGGCATTTGAGGTTCAGTGGAAATAAATACAAAGTCCTGCACCTGTGCCACAACAAGCCTGGTGTGAAGAATCAACTTGGCAGTCTGGAGCTGTTTTCAGCACAGCGGGAAGAGGGTCTGGTTGTGTCGCTCAACCCTGGATCATTCCATAGAACAGTGTGCGAGCAGTAGCACAAGCAAGCACAATGTCCATGTATATCCTCAGGAAGAACAGATCCCAGAACCAAAGAGGTATTTATTTGCACTCTGCTATTCCTTGAGAGCTGCATGTAGTTTTGGTAACTATACAAGTAAAAGAAAAAAGTTTTGTCGAAAGTAATTCAGATTGAAGCTACCAAAAGATATGTGGGATGCAGTGAAAGGAATGTCACCACATGCTAGCTGAAGCCGAGCTCTTCTCACATGAAAACAAGCGACAAAGGGAGTCTGATATTGATGCACAAGATGGTGTTGAAGGGGTCGTCGTTAACAGGAAGGACAGAGAGAAGGATGAGCCGCAGGCAGCAGATTGTATGGCTCTCTGAAAGTACTTCTTTTTTTACAGAAAGGGTTGTAGGACCCTTGGAATGGACTACTGGCAATGGGTGGTGGGAAACGAATCCTCAGAGGCACTCTAGGCCATTGTACAGGCGGAAAATGAAAGGTAAGTGTGTGAAGGCAGCGCTGGAACAAGGTAGAATGTTAAGGCATTTAAAAGGGCAGCTAGGTTACAATTGTCTCCTCCTGCTGTCACTCTAATGTACTGATGCCTTTCTAGGTATCTATATACAGTCCACTGTTACAGGTTAGCTGTTATTTCCTTACACTGTCAGTGGTGTGCAGGATAGGATTAATCTTCTCAAACTGCATCACAGCATTCTGCTGCTATGTATATAGATATGGAGTTAGTATCACTGCATTATGAGACCACTAGCCTTAGTGATTAATGCTTCATACAGATGTCTTTTACGGTTGGTAGTCGTGACCAACAGTTCCTCAATTTTTGAAACATTTCCTCCAAGAGAGGGAGTCCCTCTGCCAGAGACCTTAAATTATTCTTTCATATATAAGGAACAACTTTATCTGGGGCTAACGTCAGTGGAGAATCATAAGGCACTGTTTTGCAGTCATCCATCAGTAGTTCTCTGCTGGGCCATTTTACACTGTGACTGGCATGTACTCTTCAGAATTTGCTGCAGTTTAATACTGAATTGTTTGCATGGTAGTATCTAATGAATGACTTGCTCACTGCCACTTTCTCAAAAGGGCAAGTGCTCTAACTTGCACTAGCCTGATCTTACTGTTTAGCCCTCCCAACACCTGACCCTATGAAACTATATAGTCCTACCCAGTTCCTAAACAAACTTCATCATTCCATAACCCTAAAACTCCATTCCCACTCTCTAACCTTAAAATCACCAATCGCTCCCTAAACCTGTACCCCCCCACTTTCTAAACCTAAATTCCCCAAATGCTCCATAACACTAAAATTCTCCTCCTGCTCCCTAACCCTAAAGCTGCCTTGCCGATCTGTAACCCTAAAAATTTCCTTCACTACTGTGCCTAATCTGCACTCCGAAGTCTCACATGACTAGGGACTCTTCGCACATTCCCTCCCCATTGCTCCTGTATTTACCTTGCTTGAACATGAATAATGTGCTTGGGTATGGTATGGCGGCTGCCTGCCTAGACTGGTGTTTGAGTTGGTGTGTGAGCAGCAGCCTGTAGACGCTACAAGGCATTCAAGTCCCTGGCCCAGAGGCGATGGTTTTTGAGCACTTGGGGCTTGACCTTTTGTAATAGAACCATACGTGGGAAAAAGAAAAGCAAGTGAATCCTCTGTTCAAGTTTTACTCTAGTCTTCTTGACTTCTGTTGGTTATAGCCTTTCTTGTTTTTGGGGATTCCCAACCTTGTTGATGCATAGAGTTTGATGCTTTTTTAAAGCAGTGTATGAAATGTGGTTAGTGTTTTGGCTATATTAATAGTAAGGTCCAGTCTTAAATTATTTTGACTTCCTAGGGTTTTCTCCAAGGCAGTTCTCCCTTTTGTGCAAACTTCAAAAGAAGCACTGAAGGCAATTTGGAGACTTTCTGAAAAGGCTCTATTTCCCACTCCCCAGTAGGGTGGGCACCAACTTTCTGCCTCTTTAAAAGGTATTCCTTTTTTTGGCCGCAAGTTCTGCAGTTTCCTGGGTAACTCATAAACATCAACAATTGCTAAGATACCTCACTGATCTACATTTGTATAAGGAATTCAGAGGTTAGATCGGTGGGATTAGAAAGTATATGCTTCTTCTCTCAGATTGAGACCCTTTCCAGGTTCTTTCAGGCACGTAACTAGGGGCTACTCACACGTCCTGAAAGAAGTGGAATTTCAGGTAAAATAGCATGAGTATGAGGAGTACCAAGAAAATGCTATGGAAGTTTAAGGATACAATTGTTCTTCCTGTTTTACATTTTTCTCAAGTTTGCATATAATCTTACAGCTTTCTAGCACATAAAATAATTGGGGCCACCTTATGGTCAGAGGATTTCTCTGTACCAGAGCTTAGGACCACCAATCGTTTCTTGTTTGACTGGGCATACTCAAGTAACCAGGTCATTTTAATTATATTGAAAAAGGTTTGCATACTGTGAATAAATCCCATCTGATCAGTATAGATGAGTTGAAGGAGCCACCCACTATCCAGTGCACCAGGATCAGCATAAACAACTTGTAGTCAAGTTTAGGGCTGAAATAGGCTGATGTGAGGCTGGGGATAAAGGGCTCTTTCCTGGTTTAAAAATGACAGCTATGGCTAATTTACACAAGCTTGGAACTTTACCAAGTTGTAAAACACGGTTAGCTAAGTTCAAAGTATCAACAACATTATCTCCTGAATCTCTCTAAGTCTGTGTGTGGAGCCCATCTGGCCCTGATGTTTTCTCCTTTTGGAGAACAGCAGTTTTTGCCAGTTTCTTCCAAGAGGTGTGGGCTATCAGAGTTTGTTTTTGTGTGTAAAGAGTTCTGAGGCAGTATTGCCTGACCCCTAAAATCCTCAAATGACTGGGGAGTAAAATGCATAGAGTGCTCCAGTCTGTATAGCACTAAGTTGTAGGAGTTGAAACCATCTAAAATTTGATATAAGTGTATCACACTTTTATTCTCTACGGGATGTGTTATTTCTGCAACCAAACAGCCGTCTGTCTAACTGCTAGTGATTTCAGTAAGTGAGGTATAAGAGAAGGACTCTAATCCGGCTGTCTAACTGCTAATGATTTCAGTAAGTGAGGTATAAGAGAAGTACTGTAATCCGGCTGTCGTTAACTGCCAGTGGTTTCAGTAAGTGAGCTATAAGAGAAGTACTATAATCCGGCTGTCTACCTGCTAGTGATTTCAGTAAGTGAGGTATAAGAGAAGTGCTGTAATACAGCTGTCTAACTGCTAGTGATTTCAGTAAGTGAGGTACAAGAGAAGTACTCTAATCCGGCTGTCTAACTGCTAGTGATTTCAGTAAGTGAGGTATAACAGAAGTACTGTAATCCGGCTGTCTAACTGCTAGTGATTTCAGTAAGTGAGGTATAAGAGAAGTACTGTAATCTGGCTGTCTAACTGCTAGTGATTTCAGTAAGTGGGGTATAAGAGAAGTACTGTAATCCGGCCAACTGCTAGTGATTTCAGTAAGTGAGGTATAAGAGAAGTACTGTGATCCGGCTGTCTAACTGCTAGTGATTTCAGTAAGTGAGATATAAGAGAAGTACTGTGATCCGGCTGTCTTACTGCTAGTGATTTCAGTAAGTGAGGTATAAGAGAAGTACTCTAATCCAGCTGTCTAACTGCTAGTGATTTCAGTAAGTGGGGTATAAGAGAAGTACTGTAATCCAGCTAACTGCTAGTGATTTCAGTAAGTGAGGTATAAGAGAAGTACTGTGATCCGGCTGTCTAACTGCTAGTGATTTCAGTAAGTGAGGTATAAGAGAAGTACTGTAATCTGGCTGTCTAACCATGATGCACACTCCTTGGATTATGAGATAGAAGATAGCTGAATCTTTTCACTTTGATTTTCTTTGTTGAACCGACAGAGATTTTGGGAAGGAGTACTCTGAATCTAAGAGAAGGCTTAGGGATTTCTTCTTCCCCAACAAGACCCCTGGCTATTCCTCCTATTTTGGATATTGTGGATGATGCTTTTCTGAGGCTAATTTAACTCCTGACTCCTTTCCTCCAGCCCTGCCTGGCAGATATTACAGGGTCCCTGACTCCCACCAGTTCCTTTACAGAAATCCTGCTGATCCAGAAACCATTTCTCAGGGTCCTAAGGGTGTTACCTGCTAAAACCCTATTCCACAGATAAGGATTCTAGAGCTTTAGAGATGGGGCAAAAAGTGTACACTTCTGCTACTTTATCATTAGGGCTTTAAATTGTCAATTTCATATGCTAAAATATCAGCAATTTCTGCTGTCTGTTATGAAACAAAAGCTAGGTTTCTGCATGTGCAGATAATAAGGAATTACGATTTGATGCATGCTACTGACAGGTGGGAAGCATGTTTACACTGTGGTTTTGATGCCTTGGAGGCTTCATGGGGCTGCCACTGGCACAGTCATTAGAAGGCATGCTTGGATAAAGGAACAAAACTTGCCTGATCAAGTGAAAGCAAAGTTATTGGATGCTCCTGTTCAGCATAATGTTTTGTTTGGCTCTAAGGCTGAAGAGGTGATAAAGAAAATGGAGGATAAGGCAAAATCCATGCAAACGGTTAAGGATTTCTTACAAGTTCAGCCCCCAAGATTTAGCAGAAATTGGCCAACTAAAAATTGGTCCTTTCCCAGCTCGGACAGGCCTCAGAGGAGTAGATATAGGTGCTCCAGAGGGAGGGCCCAAGCACAGAGCTCTTATAGACCTAGACAGTGGAGTGCTTCCACTCCCAGGGGTGGAGAGGACAGACCTCAATCTTATAGAAAACAGACTCAACTACTCCCCCTGCATGGCTCCAGGAACCTCTCTCCTGGAAGCCCCTCTAGGAGGAAAACTCTCTCTCTTTCACCAAAATTGGACTTACATAACCCAAGACAAGTGGGTTCTGGATGTAGTTTCAAGAGGTTACAAATTCCACTTTCATACCTTACCAAGACTAAACGGATGGCCAGACCTACCAAAACACCAATGGGCAGAGGCATTAAACCAGGTGGGATCCCTCATGGCTATGAGGGCCGTAGAACTGGTTCCACAATCAGAGACTGGGCAAGGCTTTTACTCAAGGCTCTTTCTAGTTCCCAGAAAACAAAATTCCTGGAGACCCATCCTGGATCTGTCAGTCTTAAATACTTTCCTGGAGATGCCAAAGTTCAAGATGCTTATTCTGCAGCAGCTCCTGCCAATGTTGAGCAAAAATGCATGGATGGTGACATTGGATTTAAAGGAGGCTTACCTACACATCCCTATCAGACAGGAGTGCAGGAAATGCCTCTGGTTCAAGGCCGGCTTGAAACATTACCAATTCTGTGCTGCCCTTTGGCTTGTCTACTGCAGGGTCTTCACCAAGTGCCTGGCACCAGTAGTAGCTTATTGCAGACTCAAGGGAATTAAAACCCTTATCTGGACGACTGCCTTATTCAAGCAGACAGCAAGGATCCAGCACCTGAATTTGTTCAAAATCTACTCAAGTACCTGGGATTCACTGTGAACATAAAGTCAAATTTGACACCACAACAGATAACTTTTCTGGGTGCTCTTCTAAACACAACAACCCAGATGGCATTCCTGACATCCAAAACAACTACAGCTGGCTTCAACTTTCAAAACTCTTAATCAGCTAACTGCAAGGAAATTCCTGCAGGCTTGGGTTACATGGCATCCTTCTCATACCATATGCGGTTTTCCTGGGCTCAGCTATGGCTAATTTACACAAGCTTGGAACTTTACCAAGTTGTAAAACACGGTTAGCTAAGTTTAAAGTATCAATAACATTATCTCCTGAATCTCTCTAAGTCTGTGTGTGGAGCCCATCTGGCCCTGATGCTTTCTCCTTTTGGAGAACAGAAGCTTTTGTCAGTTTCTTCCAAGAGATGTGGGCTATCAGAGTTTGTTTTTGTGTGTAAAGAGTTCTGAGGCAGTATTGCCTGACCCCTAAAATCCTCAAATGACTGGGGAGTAAAATGCATAGAGTGCTCCAGTCTGTATAGCACTAAGTTGTAGGAGTTGAAACCATCTAAAATTTGATATAAGTGTATCACACTTTTATTCTCTACGGGATGTGTTATTTCTGCAACCAAACAGCCGTCTGTCTAACTGCTAGTGATTTTAGTAAGTGAGGTATAACAGAAGTATTGTAATCCGGCTGTCTAACTGCTAGTGATTGCAGTAAGTGAGGTATAAGAGAAGTACTGTAATCCGGCTGTCGTTAACTGCCAGTGGTTTCAGTAAGTGAGCTATAAGAGAAGTACTATAATCCGGCTGTCTACCTGCTAGTGATTTCAGTAAGTGAGGTATAAGAGAAGTGCTGTAATACAGCTGTCTAACTGCTAGTGATTTCAGTAAGTGAGGTACAAGAGAAGTACTCTAATCCGGCTGTCTAACTGCTAGTGATTTCAGTAAATGAGGTATAACAGAAGTACTGTAATCCGGCTGTCTAACTGCTAGTGATTTCAGTAAGTGAGGTATAAGAGAAGTACTGTAATCTGGCTGTCTAACTGCTAGTGATTTCAGTAAGTGGGGTATAAGAGAAGTACTGTAATCTGGCCAACTGCTAGTGATTTCAGTAAATGAGGTATAAGAGAAGTACTGTGATCCGGCTGTCTAACTGCTAGTGATTTCAGTAAGTGAGTTATAAAAGAAGTGCTGTAATCCGGCTGTCTAACTGCTAGTGATTTCAGTAAGTGAGGTATAAGAGAAGTACTGTAATCCGTCTGTCTAACTGCTAGTGATTTCAGTAAGTGGGGTATAAGAGAAGTACTGTAATCTGGCTAACTGCTAGTGATTTCAGTAAATGAGGTATAAGAGAAGTACTGTGATCCGGCTGTCTACCTGCTAGTGATTTCAGTTAGTGAGGTATAAGAGAAGTACTGTAATCTGACTGTCTAACTGCTAGTGAGTGCTGTAATACGGCTGTCTAACTGCTAGTGATTTCAGTAAGTGAGGTATAAGAGAAGTACTGTAATTTATTTATTTATTTTACATTTGTTGACCGGGCTAGTCTAGCTGGATATATTTCCATTTTCAGTAGAGGCCCGGGGAGAAAAGCTCCACATAGACATAGGCAATGAGACATAAACAATGAGACATATTATTAATAAACATTCATTAAAAAATAAAAGAAAAAACAAGTAGTGATAAAAATATTAATTAAAATAAGACAAGTTGATAAAGTTACAAACTAAGGCTTATCTAAAAGTCCTGTCTAGAGTTAGGTAAGTAATTAAGCTTCTAACAATTCAAACGAGTTAAGCCATAAGGCTCCTACTAAAAGAAAAAAAAAGAAAAGTAACAAGTGGAAGGAGAAGACAGAGAAAAAAAAAGTGTGTGATAGAGAGGAGAGGCAGTGGTCTAGAAATAAGAGAAGAAAATAAAAAGATAGACAAGTTGATATTGGAGAGGTAAGAGAGAAAGGTTTAGAGCATAGAAGGAATAGAAGGGAAAAGAAAGGTAATTATTAGGCCTTGAGCACAAGATAGGATAAAAAGGTCAGGAGGGGGGGGGGGGGGGAGTCAGTCAGGTGTATTACATGAACAAAGCCAGTGATTTTGGAAGTACAGTTTGATTTGTTGTTTGAAGAGAGGTAAGGATGTGATTAGAGTTATATCCCTAGGTAGCAAGTTCCATAATCGGCCTACAGTATTAGAGAATAGAGAGTCACCAGCTAAGTTGTGGGCCTTTATTGATTTGGTCAAGAGTTTAGAGGAGGAGCGAAGGGAAGTAAGATTGTTATATGGGAGTAAGAGCTGTGATAGAATAGGGGTGTTATCAGGTTGGTACAGAATTTTATGGGCAATAGTAAGTTGTGAGATTATAAGATGATTTTTTAGTTCTAGCCAGCCTAGCAGTTTCAAATTAAGGCAGTGATGGGTTTTGAAAGGGTTACCAGTGGCAAAGCGGGCAGTATTATTATAGCAGGTTGCAAGTTTGTTTAGGTTAGTTTTCTTGAGGTTGGTGAAGATAGGGGAGGCGTATAAGAGAGTGGATATGAGATGGAAGTGGGCAATAGTAGCTCTAGCAGATGGGGTCAGAAATGGTTTAATACGGTATAGGGATCCGATCTTTCTGTTCACTGATTTGATGGTGGTGTTAATGTGTTGATCAAAAGAGAGATTATTATCAATGGTTATGCCAAGCAGTTTAGTTGTAGAGTCAGGAGGGATGACTGTGTTGTTGTTTGACAGGATAGTGAAATGTAATGGGGAGGTAAGAGTGGTGGGGGAGAAGAGGAGGAGTTTAGTTTTTTTTGCATTAAGGAGGAGGTAACGTCTAGTAAACCATGTTTCCACTGTGTGGTATTTTGGGTTAGTGAGATTAGGTTAGAAGAGGAGGATGCTGAACAAATAATAGTGGAGTCGTCAGCATATTGAACGCAGGTAGCTTGGGGAATTATTGAGTAGAGATCATTGATGAAGAGGGAGAAGAGAAGTGGGCCAAGAATAGAGCCCTGAGGGACTCCAATAGAAATGGGCAGTAAGGAGGAGATGTGGTTGTCCCAAAGAATGGCTTGATGTCCTTCAAGGATGCATCTGCAGTCATAACATATGGGTTGTCCTGCCTCAGGCAGCCCTTCGGTCGGCCGGATTCCAAAGTCTGGGTCTGGCCTCGGCTGATGTCACACTTTCCCCGACGTCAGAGCGTCTGGGGTAAAAAAGCATCAGCCGACGCCATTTTCCTCAGTCTTTCTTGCCACGTGGTGCCCGAAGCAGAAGCAGTTCGCAAGTGCCGGTCGGTCAACTCCTGTGATTCAGCTACCAAAGACTTCAAAAAAGCTAAGTACCCCGTTGGGGACTCTTTCTTGCCTCAGCCGATGTCAGATAAAGTAAATAATTGTTTAACTTGTGGGAAACCAATACCTCATAAGGATTTCCACTCTTACTGCCTCCCTTGCTTAGGCCCAGACCACGACATCTCGGCCTGTTCAGCCTGTGCTTCCTTCAACCGACGAACTCTTAGACGTCGGTCGGAGTTTGCAGAGGATTCTTTGGGGCTAATTTTGCATATAAGATGCCGTCGGAGACTCCGACATCGCATTTGGTGAAAAAACGGAAGGACAAGGACCGACACTCGCGGCTCGTGGTTTCGGCTGAAACCACGGTTAGGCCTACCGCGAGTGTCTCTGTTTCGGCTGAAACCGAGTCCTCGGTACTTTAACTGAATCCACTCAACCGACCACCGTGGCCCTGGAGGCCCCGGCTGAGTCGGCTACTGAGCTACCTACTGAAACCAGTGTCCAGGAAATGTCCGACACCATTCCTTTGGACATGTCTACTCCTGCACGTGGTGCAGCCAAGACCCCCTGCTTCCATGTCCATTAAGGCTTTTTCCAGGGCTAAAGCTGCTAAACTTACTAAAGCTTTGCCTCCCAAGACTACCTCTCAGAGACCTTCTTCTAGCTCTCAGATCCTCAGCCTTGCAGAGGATCTTATCTCTTTAATTAGAGGTTCTCAGCCTCACCCGGACAGGGGCTCTCAACCACCACCAGACAAAAGGCCCAGGACTGAGCCCTCTGACCAACACTCTTCAGTTGAGTCTACGGATGGATCTGTGTTGTCAGATCACCAGGAGGAGGCTTATTCGGCCTACGAGGATTCTGATGCTGAAGAATCTATCCCTTCGGCCTCCCCTCCTGAAGAGTTTTCATTTGGTGAGACACTACACTCTATGAGAGAACATTTTCAATGGCAGGGTCAGGAATTTTCTGATTCTAGAAAGAGATTAAGGACCTTTTTACATTTACCTCAGCATAGGCCCTCAGCTATACCTCCTGTTTTGAATGTTATTGATGATGTGTACAATGATGTTAGTACAGCTCCTGATTCTCTCCCTCCGGCTCCTGCCAAACCTGACAGATACTACAGGGTCCCGGATTCTCATCTACATCTGTACAAGGCCCATTCTGCAGACCCGGATACTATTTCTCAGGGCCCAAAAGGGGTTGCAGATGCCACTGCCAAAAATCCTCTACCTTCTGAAAGGGAGTCTAGAGCTTTAGAGAGATGGGGAAAGAAGGTATATAATGTCCTTCAAGGATGCATCTGCAGTCCTAACATATGGGTTGTCCTGCCTCAGGCAGCCCTTCGGTCGGCCGGATTCCAAAGTCTGGGTCTGGCCTCGGCTGATGTCGCACTTCACCCGACGTCATAACTGCTGGGGTATAAAGGCATCAGCCGACGCCATTTTCCCCAGTCTTTCTTGCCGCGCGGTGCCCGAACCAGAAGCTGTTCGCAAGTGCCGGTCGGTCAGATCCAGAGATTTCTACTACCGAAGACTTCTAAAAAAGCTAAGTACCCCGTTGGGGACTCTTTCTTGCCTCAGCCGATGTCAGACAAAGTAAATAATTGTTTAACTTGTGGGAAACAAATACCTCCATAAGGATTTCCACTCTTACTGCCTTCCTTGCTTAGGCCCAGACCACGACGTATCAGCTTGTCTAGCCTATGCTTCCTTCAACCGACGGACGCTTAGACGTCGGTCGGAGTTTGCAGAGGAGTTTTTTGGTCCCGCTTTTGCATATAAAATGCCGCCGGAGACTCGACTACACAATTAGCTAAAAAGCGCAAGGAAAAGGACCGACACTCGCGGTCCGCGGTTTCGGCTGAAACCATGGTTAGGCCAACCGCGAGTGTCTCGGTTTTGGCTGAAACAGAGTCCCCGGTTCTTACTTCGGTCGAAAGCATGCCTCCGATAACCGAGGCCTCACAGAGCATGGCTGAATCTGCTACTGAAATTACTGCTACAGAAGCAGGCACCCAGGATTTATCAGACACTATTCCTTTAGACATTTCTACCCCTGCACGTGGGGCTGCTAGACCCCCTGCATCTATGTCTATCAAGGCCTTTTCCAGGGCTAAAGCAGCTAAATCTTCTAAGGCCTTACCTACAAAAGCTCCCTCACACAGGCCTACCTCTAGTTCTCAGATACTCAGCCTTGCTGAGGATCTTATTTCCTTGATCAGGGGATCCCAACCTCACCCAGACAGGGCCTCTCAACCTCCTCCAGATAAGAGGCCTAGGACTGAACCCCCTGAACCTGTCTCTACGGACTATTCCTCGGATGACTCAGATATTTCAGACCATCAGGAAGGCCCATATTCTCCTTATGAGGATTCTGATGCAGAAGACTCCATTCCTTCTGCCTCTCCTCCTGAAGAATTTTCTTTTGGGGAAACCCTACATTCTATGAGGGAACATTTCCAATGGCAGGGCCAGGATTTTTCAGATTCAAGGAAAAGGCTAAGGACTTTTTTACACTTACCACAACATAGGCCTTTAGCCATTCCTCCAGTACTATCAGTTGTTGATGATGCATATAATGATGCCAGTACTGCCCCTGATTCTCTTCCTCCGGCCCCTGCCAAGCCTGATAGATATTACAGGGTCCCGGACACACACTACCACTTGTATAAGGCTCATGTTGCAGACCCAGAAACCATTTCACAGGGCCCTAAAGGTGTGGCAGCTGCCTCTGCCAAAAACCCTCTTCCCTCTGAAAGGGAATCTAGAGCTTTAGAGAGATGGGGTAAAAAGGTTTATACATCTGCTACTCTCCGGCCAGGGCCTTAAACTGTCAATTTCACATGATTCAGTACCAGGAATTTTTGTTAGACCAGCTAAATAAAAAGCTGTCCTCTCCTGAACCTTTAGACCGCAAGTCCCTTCAGGATTTGGTACATAACTCTCAGCAGGTCAGTAATCATTTCTTAAAATGTGGCTATGATGCACTGGAGGCTTCCTTTAGATCAGCTATGACTGGAGCAGTGATTCGAAGGCATGCCTGGTTAAAAGAACAATCCTTACCAGACCATGTTAAGTCAAAAGTTCTAGATGCTCCTATGGAGAAACAAAGTTTGTTTGGCTCCCCTGCACAGGAGGTTCTAAAGAAAGTGGAAGAAAAAGCAAAATCTGTCCAAACAGTCAAGGATTTCTTACAGGTCCAACCTCCGAGGTTTAGCAGAAATTGGCCTTCAAAGAATTGGTCCTTTCCAGACACCTCCAGAGCGCAGAGAGGCAAAAATAGGCGCCCAAGAGGCAGAGGTCAATCTAGGAGTGCCTACAGGGGACGTCAGTGGCAACCTGCCAACCAGAGAAGTGCTGCCACAGCTGCATCTACAACCACTTCCACAGGACAGACACAATGACTTGGCTCTGATTCCGCCTACCAGGGAACAACTGGAAGCACCCTTGGGCGGAAAGCTAGCCTTATTTTCCGACAACTGGCATTGCATTACAGGAGACAAATGGACTTTACAAACAATAGACAAGGGCTACAGGTTTCACTTCCACACTCTACCAAAAAAGAGAGGAATGCCAAACCTTCCACCAAGCCAAAAAACTGAGGCTCAAAAACAAATCAACAACTTACTAAGGATGAGAGCCATAGAAAAGGTACCACCTATGGAACAAGGCCAAGGATTTTACTCCAGGCTTTTCCTTGTACCAAGAAAAGAAAATCAATGGAGACCTATTCTCGACTTGTCCGCACTGAACACATACCTCATTGTTCCAAGATTCAAAATGCTGACCCTCCAGCAACTTCTTCCCATGCTGGGCAAGGAGTCTTGGCTGGTGACTTTAGAGCTCAAGGAGGCATACCTGCACGTCCCTATACGACCAGATTGCAGAAGACACCTCAGATTTCTTGCAGGATCAGAGCATTATCAATTCTCAGCATTGCCCTTTGGCTTATCTACTGCGCCCAGAGTATTCACGAAATGCCTGGCATCAGTAATTGCTCATTGCAGGCTTCAGGGAATTCAAATTTACCCATACCTGGACGACTGCCTAATACAAGTGGGCAACAAAACAAAATTAACAAAAGATTTGGAAAATGTCATACAACTGTTGCAGGCCTTGGGATACACAGTCAACATTCAAAAGTCAAGACTAGTACCATCCCAAAGGATAACATTTTTGGGTGCAGAACTGGATACAACAACTCAGATGGCTTTTCTCACAGAAGAAAAACAAAAGCAACTACCAGTCTATTTCATGACATTAACAACACAGACTCAGCTTACTGCAAGGAAAGTCCTGCAAGCCCTGGGTTACATGGCATCCTGCATAATATTGATCCCGCATGCCAGGCTGCATATGAGAAAGTTGCAATGGTACCTAAGGAATTTATGGTCTTAACACAAGCACAGTCTAGAAGCCCAGATTCCAATAATTCTATGCCTGAAAAAAGAATTCCTATGGTGGGCTCAGGCCTGTCGAACAGAGGATTGCCTTTCCACAAACCACATCCAAGCCAGACCATCACCACCGACGCCTCAGACCTAGGCTGGGGCGCACAAATGGAGGACAAGTGTATACAAGGTCTATGGACCCAAGACCAGCAGAATCTACACATAAATCTAAAGGAGATGCTGGCAGTGAAACACGCAATCCAGGCATTCAGACCATTCCTTCAACAAGGTCACCTGCTGATAAGGACGGACAATACCACAGTCATGTGGTACATCAACAAACAAGGAGGTACACACTCATATCCTCTATGCCGGATGGCAATGGACCTGTGGAATTTGGCCCTAAATCTCAACATTCAACTACAGGCCAGATTTGTACCAGGAAAAGAAAATTCACTAGCAGACACCTTAAGCAGAACTACCACGGATGCTCACGAATGGATGTTGCATCCAGATATCTTCAAAACCATAACAAGGAAATGGGGAATGCCAGAGATAGACCTGTTTGCCTCCCCACACAACCACCAATTGAAGAAATTCTGCACAAGAGCATACCACCCACTTGCCTGGAGGGTGGACTCCCTCTCCTTCAGCTGGAAAAACCTGTCAGCATATGCATTTCCACCTCTTCCTTTGATGTACAAAGTCCTACTGAAGATCAGAGAGGAACAGCCAAAGGTAATCCTGATAGCTCCAGACTGGCCAAGGCAACATTGGTACCCGCTACTGAGAAGCACGTCTCGGACACACTCATGGCCTCTACCTCTATGTCCCTTACTTCTAACACAGAACAACTACAAGACCCTGCATCCAAACTTGAAAACACTGCAGTTAGCTGCTTGGAATATTGCATAACACAAAATAAACCAGATTTATCTCAGAGGGTTAAGGACATTATCCTGGAGGCACGCAGACCCTCCACAAGGAAAACTTATTCAGCCAAATGGAAAAGATACCTCATTTGGAGTGCAGCAAAGGGAGAAAATGTCTCATTGGCAAACATAGCACACATCCTGGAATATTTAGCAGAACTGTTCCACAATGGCCTGTCCTATTCCTCCATTAAGATTCATGCATCAGCAATTTCAGCAGAGTACAATATGGATCCTCCTGTCTTCTCTCATCCTCTACTCAGGCAGTTCTTGAGAGGAATCAAAAATGTAAAGCCTCCAAGGAAACCACCTTTGCCTACATGGGATCTCAACTTTGTGCTGGAAAAATTAACACTTCCCCCTTTTGAACCAGCAGCAACAGCAGACTTACAGTTCTTACCTTGGAAAACTGCTTTCCTGCTAGCAATCACTTCAGCAAGAAGGGTATCTGAGTTACAGGCATTAATGGCAGTACAGCCTTTCCTTGTCTTCCATCAGGATAGAGTGTCTCTGAGAACTAATCCTACTTTTATGCCAAAAGTGGTCTCCAGGGTATCATTGAACCAAGTGATTCATTTACCTACATTCTTCCCCAACCCACAGAACAGGGGGGAAAGACTACTACATACCTTGGATGTGCACAGACAATTACGCTACTATCTGGACAGAACTAAGACCAACAGAAAACTGACCAGCTTCTGGTAGCATATGCAACAGGAGTGCAAGGAAAAGCAATTTCAAAACAGACAATCTCAAAATGGATAGGAAATTGCATTAGATTTTGCTACTCTTTTCATGGAAAGACAACAACTGAAAATATCAGGCCTCACTCCACAAGAGCTACAGCCACCACTACAGCTTTTCTACGAGGAGTGGCTACCAAAGACATTTTAGAAGCTGCTACTTGGAGCTCCGTGCATACATTTGCCAAGCATTATAATCTTCCTTTATACTCCAGATCCCGAGCAGGTTTTGCAACTGCTGTTTTGCAAGGGATCTTAACTACACCATCTTTATCTTAGTGCCTCCTCCCCCAGTTTGGCTATGGTATTCTACCCATATGTTAGGATTGCAGATGCATCCTTGAAGGACATAGTACAGTTTTGTACCTACCATAAATGTAGATGTCCGATAGGTATGCATCTGCAGTCAGGATTACCCACCCTCCTTCCCCTCTGTGGTATTCCTAGGGTACTTATCCCTCTTATAGCTAGCTGGGGGAATCTATTATGGTGTATTTGTTTGTATGTATATATATATATTTTGCTTCTACTGTTTGGAATTATTTGCATTTATCCAAATTTAGCCTTCCTAGAGGGCACCTGGCATCTGGGGCAAGAAACACTGAGGAAAATGGCGTCGGCTGATGCCTTTATACCCCAGCAATTATGACGTTGGGTGAAGTGCGACATCAGCCCAAGCCAGACCCAGACTTTGGAATCCGGCCGACCGAAGGGCTTCCTGAGGCAGGACAACCCATATGTTAGGACTGCAGATGCATACCTATCAGACATCTACATTTATGGTAGGTACAAAACTGTACTTTTCTGCAACTCTTTCCATGAGGGCATTAAATTGTCAATTTCATATGATACAGTACCAAGAGTATTTGTTAGATGAATTGCATAAGAAGCTTTCCTCTTCTGAACCCCTTGACCAGAATCCCTTCAGGATCTGGTACATAACTCACAGCAGGTTAGTAATCATTTTTTGCAGTGTGGTTATGATGCACTGGAAGCTTCATGTAGGTCAGCTATGACTGGGGCAGTTATTCGTAGGCATGCCTGGCTGAAGGAACAATCTTTGCCAGACCATGTTAAAGCTAAACTCCTGGATGCTCCAATGGAAAAACAAAAAATATTTGGTTCCTCGGCTCAGGAGGTCTTAAAGAAGTTTGAAGAAAAGGCAAAATCTGTGCAAACAGTTAAGGACTTTCTGCAAGTATAACCACAGAGATTCATCAGAAACTGGCCTACTAAGAATTGGTCCTTTCCAGACTCGGACAGATCCCAGAGGGGCAGGAACAGGCGTCCCAGAGGTAGAGGGCAAGCTAGAGGCTCCTACAGAGGCCATCAGTGGCAGCCTACCAACCAGAGAGGTAGTACAGCAACAACTACTACACCTGGACAGACTCAATGACTTCCCTTTGATTCCGCCGACCAGGGCTCAATTGGAAGCACCATTGGGCGGAAAGCTTTCTTTATTCTCAAAAAACTGGCATTACATTACAAGAGACACATGGACACTGCAAATAATAGACAAAGGATACAGGTTCCACTTCCACACTTTGCCAAGAAGAAACGGAATGCCAAACCTGCCACCAAATCAGAGGGCAGAGGCTTTAAAGCAAATCAACAACTTAATACAAATGAAAGCCATAGACAAGGTACCTCTTTCAGAACAAGGCCAAGGATTTTACTCCAGATTATTCCTTGTTCCAAGAAAAGAAAATCAATGGAGGCCTATTCTCGACCTGTCCACACTGAATACTTACCTCATTGTGCCAAAATTCAAGATGCTGACCCTACAGCAACGCCTTCCCATGCTGAGCAAGGAGTCTTGGCTGGTGACTCTAGATCTCAAGGAGGCATACCTGCATGTCCCTATTCGACAAAGTTGCAGAAGACACCTCAGATTTCTTGCAGGATCAGAGCATTATCAATTCTCAGCATTGCCCTTTGGCTTATCTACTGTGCCCAGAGTATTCACGAAATGCCTGGCATCAGTAATTGCACACTGCAGACTTCAGGGAATTCAAATCTACCCATATCTGGACGACTGCCTTATACAAGCAGACAACAAGAAAAATTTGATAAAGGACTTGGACTATGCCATCCACAGGCCTTGGGGTACACAGTCAACATCCAAAAATCAAGACTTATTCCATCCCAAAGGATAACCTTTTTGGGTGCAGATCTAGACACAACCACCCAAATGGCCTTTCTCACAGAAGAAAAACAAAAACAACTTCCGGATTACTTCATGAATCTGACAAGACAAACTCAGCTAACTGCAAGGAAAATCCTGCAGGCCCTGGGTTACATGGCATCCTGCATAATTCTGATTCCACAAGCCAGGCTGCATATGAGAAAATTACAATGGTACCTAAGGAGCGTATGGTCTCAGCACAGTCACAGTTTGGAAACTTTGATACCAATCATTCCTTGCCTTCAAAAGGAATTCCTGTGGTGGGCTCAAGCCTGCCAGTCCAACAGAGGGTTGCCTTTCAACAAACCAAAAACAAACCAAACCATCACCACGGACGCTTCAGACCGAGGATGGGGAGCACACATGGAGAGCAAATGTATCCAAGGCCTATGGTCTCAAGGGCAGCTGCGCAAGCACATAAACCAAAAGGAAATGCTGGCAGTGATGCACGCAATTGAGGCCTTCAAACCTTTCCTCCATCAAGGCCACCTGTTAATAAGGACAGACAACACCACAGTCATGTGGTACATAAACAAGCAAGGAGGCACGCATTCCTACCCTCTATGCAGGCTGACCATGAATCTATGGGAACTATGCTTGAAACTCAATATCCAACTACAGTCCCAATTCGTGCCAGGAAAAGAAAATGCACTGGCAAACAGCTTAAGCAGAACTACCATGGATGCACACGAATGGATGCTGCACCCAGACATTTTTCTACTCGTAACACAAGCATGGGGAAGGCCGGAGATAGATCTGTTCGCCTCGCCCCACAATCATCAACTGAAGACATTCTGCTCAAGGACATACCACCCACAAGCTTGGAGGGTGGACTCTCTTTCAGCTGGAAAGCTCTAAAAGTCTATGCCTTTCCACCTCTCCCATTAATGTCCAAGGTTTTACTGAAGATCAGGGCAGAACAGCCAAGAGTGATTCTGATAGCTCCAGACTGGCCAAGGCAGCACTGGTACCCACTATTGAGGAGCATGTCACAGACAAACCATGGCCTCTCCCCCTATGGCCACTTCTGACGCAGGACAATTTCAAGATCATGCATCCCAACTTGAAAACATTGCAGCTAACTGCCTGGAAAATTCCATAAACCCCCCTCAAAATAACTTATCCCAGACAGTAAAGGACATTATTATGGAAGTTCGCCAGCCTTCCACAAGGAAGACATACTCAGCAAAATGGAAAAGATTTCTCATTTGGAACACAACAAAAGGCTTAGATGTGACAGTGGCGAGCATGGCACATATTCTGGAATACTTAGCAGAATTGTTCCACAATGGCCTGTCCTATTCTTCCATTAAGATTCATGCCTCAGCAATTTCAGCACAGCAGAATACAATGTTGATCCACCTATCTTCTCGCATCCTCTCCTCAGGCAATTTCTGAGGAGAATCAAAAACATCAATCCTCCAAGGAAACCCCCTTTACCTACTTGGGATCTCAACTTTGTGCTGGAGAAACTAACACTTCCCCCCTTTGAACCAGCAGCATCGACGGATCTACAGTTTCTGTCTTGGAAAACTGCATTCCTTCTGGCCATAACTTCAGCAAGAAGAGTATCTGAGTTACAAGCTTTAATGGCAGTACAGCCATTCCTTATCTTCCATAAAGACAGAGTTTCATTGAGAACCAATCCTACTTTTATGCCAAAGGTGGTATCTAGGGTATCCCTGAACCAAGCTATTCACTTGCCTACATTCTTCCCAAATCCACAAAATAAAGGGGAAAAACTTCTACACACTCTGGATATACACAGACAGCTACGCTACTACTTGGACAGAACTAAAAGTTACAGAAAGACTGACCAACTCCTTGTAGCATATGCTGCTGGTGTACAAGGAAAAGCAATTTCCAAACAGACAATTTCAAAGTGGATAGGAAATTGCATTCGATTTTGTTACTCCTTTCATGGAAAGACGGTTCCTGCAAACATTAGGCCTCATTCCACGAGGGCCACAGCCACCACTACAGCCTTCCTAAGAGGGGTGGCTACCAAGGACATTTTAGAAGCTGCTACATGGAGCTCCGTGCATACATTTGACAAACATTACAATTTACCTTTATACTCCAGATCCAGAGCAGGTTTTGCTACAGCAGTCCTGCAGGGTATCTTAACTACACCATCCTTTTCTTAGTACCTCCTCCCCCAGATTGGCTATGGTATTCTACCCATATGTTATGACTGCAGATGTATCCTTGAAGGACATAGTACAGTTTTGTACCTACCATAAATGTAGATGTCCGATAGGTATGCATCTGCAGTCAGGTTTACCCTCCCTCCTTCCCCTCTGTGGTATTCCTAGGGTGCTTACCCCTCCATTAGCTAGCTGGGGGATCTATTATGGTGTATTTGTTTTTATATATATGTATATATTTTGGAAAATGTTTGGAATTTATTGCATTCCTCCAAATTTGGCCTTCCTAGAGGGCACCTGGCATCTGGGGCAAGAAACACTGAGGAAAATGGCGTCGGCTGATGCTTTTATACCCCAGACGCCTGACGCCGGGAAAGTGCGACATCAGCCGAGGCCAGACCCAGACTTTGGAATCCGGCCGACCGAAGGGCTGCCTGAGGCAGGACAAACCCATATGTTATGACTGCAGATGCATACCTATCGGACATCTACATTTATGGTAGGTACAAAACTGTACTTTGTCTGTTGCTGAGATATGAATTAAACCATTTTATAGTAAGTTTATCAAATGAGAGGGATTCAAGAATAGTAATTAAAGCAGTGTGGTTAACCATGTCAAAAGCTTTTGAGAGGTCAATGAATAGAGCCGAGGAGAAAAGGTTATTATTGCGATTGTTGTTGATAGTATCAACAAAGGAAAGGAGGGCAGTGGTGGTGCTATGGTGGGGTCTAAAACCATGTTGACAGTTAGCTATAATATTGTGTAGGGAGAGGTACTGTACAAGTTGCTGATGAATACATTTCTCCATAATCTTTGCTAAAGGTGAGAGAAGAGCAATTGGTCTAAAGTTTGAGAAGTCAATAGAGTTACCGCCTTTATGTAGAGGGATAATATGAGAGACTTTCCAAATATCAGGGATGGTTCCCTCCTGGATGGTCCTATTTATAAGTATAGTTATAGGGTATGCAATTTCTTTGGCTGCCTTTTGTAGATAAAGGGAAGGGAGCTTGTCGGCAGAGGGGGTGCAGGGTTTCAGTTTGGAGATGAGTCTAAAGATGAAAGAGGTAGAGAGAAGTTGCAAGAGTAATCCGTCTGTCTAACTGCTAGTGATTTCAGTAAGTGGGGTATAAGAGAAGTATTGTAATCCGTCTAACTGCTAGTGATTTCAGTAAGTGAGTTATAAGAGAAGTACTGTAATCCGGCTGTCTACCTGCTAGTGATTTCAGTAAGTGAGGTATAAGAGAAGTACTGTAATCCGGCTGTCTAACTGCTAGTGATTTCAGTAAGTGAGGTATAAGAGAAGTATTGTAATCCGGCTGTCTAACTGCTAGTGATTTCAGTAAGTGAGTTATAAGAGAAGTACTGTAATCCGGCTGTCTACCTGCTAGTGATTTCAGTAAGTGAGGTATAAGAGAAGTATTGTAATCCGGCTGTCTTACTGCTAGTGATTTCAGTAAGTGAGGTATAAGAGAAGTACTGTGATCCGCCTAACTGCTAGTGATTTCAGTAAGTGAGGTATAAGAGAAGTATTGTAATCTGGCTGTCTAACTGCTAGTGATTTCAGTAAGTGAGGTATAAGAGAAGTACTGTGATCCGGCTGTCTAACTGCTAGTGATTTCAGTAAGTGAGGTATAAGAGAAGTACTGTAATCCGGCTGTCTTACTGCTAGTGATTTCAGTAAGTGAGGTATAAGAGAAGTACTGTGATCCGCCTAACTGCTAGTGATTTCAGTAAGTGAGGTATAAGAGAAGTATTGTAATCTGGCTGTCTAACTGCTAGTGATTTCAGTAAGTGAGGTATAAGAGAAGTACTGTAATCCGGCTGTCTAACTGCTAGTGATTTCAGTAAGTGAGGTATAAGAGAAGTACTGTAATCCGGCTGTCTACCTGCTAGTGATTTCAGTAAGTGAGGTATAAGAGAAGTACTGTAATTTTAGTTGATGCACTTTCTTTCCCCGTAAACAGTCAAGCTATGATATGGATTCAGTGGGATGAATTTAACAAAAAAAATTACCTTGACATGTTGAGGCTACACATTATGAATGTTTTCACCTGCTTAATACATTGGTTATGACAAAACCTTCTAGTGTGGGAGTAAACAAGGAGCCTCTTGTACAATTCCTGTTTAAACACTTCTCCATTTCCCAGACCTGTTTTATGCATATTAAAGGTGAAAGAATTAAAAAAAAAAATACTGCAGGGTAAAAATTCTTTTACCTCTTGTCATCTCCTCATTTCATGCCTCAAATCACTCTCATCTCCTGTCTGTAACTCCCCCCCCCCCCCCATTTCCACTACCTGCAGCCCTCCTCACTATCTGTGCTGGTTACTCATCTTTTCACATCACCACTGACTTTTTTCTTTCGCTTTCACCCTTCCTTTGGTTCCCTTCATCTGGCTGTGTACCCCTTCCTGCTGCTTCCCTACTGCTGTCCTTGTGATATTGGTTCATACATAGATAGCTTTGCTTTTCTCTCTCTCATCCCTTGTCACTACTCTGTGCACCTATTCTTCCATCTTGGCTTCTATCATGTTGTCCTGACTTGCATAGCTGCTTTGCCCTCTTTCTATCATCTCCTGTTTCATACCACTTGCCTGTTCTTTTTACATCCTCTCCCAATGTCCTCTGATCTTTCTTCCCTCTACGCAACATTTTCCTACCCCAACCTGTCAGTTTGACCTCACATTGCCTTCTTTGCAATTCCACTGTGCCCTTTTTCACCATGCTAGTCAGTCGTCTACTTTATGTAGCTCCTGTATTCTCATCAGAAGCACTCCCATTGTCCTGCAAATTCTGATACCTTGACGCTCACTGATATCCAAATCACTGCCCCATACTCTGAGCACATCACTGATATCCAAATCAGTGCCCCATACTCTGAGCACATCACTGATATCCAAATCAGTGCCCCATACTCTGAGCACATCACTGATCTCCAAATCACTGCCCCATACTCTGAGTACATCACCAATCTGTCTCTTGGCTTCCTGTCCACACTTTTCCTTCCATGCTGTTCGATTCTTAGATCACTGCCTTTTTAATTTTTTTCTGGTTTTTATCATGTGAAAAAGTGTGTGCTTTATTTTTGACAGGTAATGCTTTCCCTACAGTCATTTTAAATCACACTATCCCTTTTGCTAGACTTTTACAAAAAGCTTCAGTGTTCTTTTTCTGACTGTTCTTGAGAGACTTTTCAAACATTTCTTTTTTTCTTTATTTCAAGACGTCCCAGCAAAAATACAGGCAAGATTCACAGCAGGAGTTTTCTATGTTTCCACCACTGCATTTTATTAAGAAAAGATCAACGAGCCTCTTTCCCTCCTTATGAAATCACATTCTCCTAGACTGGTTACTTCAGCTAAATGTTCCGTTTGGTTGTCTGACTGCTGTCACCTCACTGGGTGTCCATATCTTCAGCAGAAATATTATATCGCATCTTATTTGGTTTGTTTTATTGTTTTATTTCATTTGTTAGTTGGGTAGGTCTAAGGATCCTTTTAAGTCATAGCCCAAGTCTGTAGGCAAGTATAGATTTGAACATGCAGTAAGATAAAAATAGTAGAAATTGTGAATAAGGGTATATGGGTACAAGACATATAGACAACAGCAATTTTTATTTTATTTTATTCAATCCAACTAGACATGAGCCTGTTTTCAGGGGTGATCTGTAAGCCCTATCTGGTGAAGTGATTTGGTCCGTCATACAGTGGGCAGGTGGATGCTGGAGATTGGAATCCTGGACTATAAGACATAGCTTAATAGCTGCTCATAGCTTTAAATATAGAGTGTAAACAGGTATGCAGGTAAATGTATGGAATGCATAGGTTTCGAATTGTGTTAGTTGAACAATTTTACATGAATCTGTTAATGTTCTTGTCCACCAGTAGGCTGCTATGCTTCAAAGATAAATTAGTCTATACTAGTTACTTTAAAATAGTCCCCACCCCCCAGGACATTGCTTGATAACTCCCCTACACTCACTCAGTTGGCCCATTCATTCCTGTGGAAAGAGAGGTCTTCCTGAACTGGGTGAGTGCCCTATGGCCCATTCATTCCTGTTTGGGATCCATATCAGCCCTCTGTTCCCCAGTGAGAGTCTGATAGTAGGGAGCAGGCTAGCTTACTTGTCCTGGGGGCATCTTACTCTTTCCCCTTGATAGCACCACCCCAATCACTGCATCCTGAAGGGAAAGATAAATCCCCACACTGTTCTCCCCCCACCTCAGCCCCAGTTGCATAGTGTGACTGTACTTTGACAGCCATACACTAGACCATCTGGGGAGCTCCAGTAGCTCAACACCTACTGCTCCTAATTGTTGTCACCATTGTGGTGAGCTAAACCCACCTTCCTCCTCCAAGGATGGACGCCAACAGTTGCCACTCATTCCCATTCTTACAGGCACTTGAGCTGGTAATCAGACATGGGCCATTGTGGTGTAAAGCCAAAACGTTTTCTGCCCGTCCATAGATCTGCCTTTAGTATGTACTTATTTTAAAACTGCTTCTCTGTTATGTGCTCATTCATTCAGATTGTGACCCTCCCTTTATACCAGATGGTAGTGTATCTTGAAGTCTGAAGTATGGGACCTGCAGTTTAGCCACTAGTGTTGGCTTCATTTGTCATTGGCTGGTAATTTGGTTTGTATGTATCCTTCTCAGATCCTGCTCATTGGGGCTGCCTTATACTGTGGGGGGATTGAATGGAGGAATCTGTTGTGGTTTGCTTATGCCTTTAAGGAGATTGGCCCTGTGGTGACACTGTGAAGAACACTCTGACACATTGCCATCCACCAGTGGAAGGATTGCAGGTATAATGACCCTTCATGTAGGATTTTGTTAGGTCTAGCGTTTTGGTGGGTACTTAGAAAGTTAGTTTGTGAAACATTTCCTAGTTGGAAGGTCTGGGGTGGGTAGCAAAGTGTTAAGAATTTTAACCTGTTCCTTGTGTTTCTGTAAATATGCTTTTTATATCTTGCTTATGTTTACCATTGCATATCCTGCTGATCTCTTTTACTGTTTCTTAGTCTTTGTGTCACTGTTTTCTTTCCCAGCGTACACTGCCTGAAGTGTGGGGGCGGAACCAGGTGAGGCAGTTTGTCATCTGTCTTTGTATAGGTGTTCATTTTTACTGCACATTTCATAGGTTTCTTTTTTTTATTTATTTTTTTGCAAGAAAATGTAATTCAGAAAGAAATGTTGATGTTGCTACCCATGTCACATTCTGCATGGCATTTTGCACTTTTGAGTTGACATTTTCATGTAGCTGAGTTAGAGATCAGTGCAGTCAGGAGGCTGCAACAAAAACTTGGGTTTGTCAGAAGGTCCAAGGTTTGCTACCACCCAAGTCACTTTGTTATTAGCCCCATCCATTGACTTAAAACAGCATCCCATGAAAATAGGTGATCATTCTAGTCTTTGCAAATTAAACTGGAATACGATTTTAGCTGAGTTTAGCACCTTTAGTTGCAGGATTGAGTGAGCATGATGTGCAGAGTTGCACCCCACTCCACACAAGGCTTCTCACCAAAGTTGCACCCCACTCCATACGAGTCTTCTCATACATTTTGCAATAATGTTTGCAAATGCACCTTCAAATTGCCTTGCCAAGGATATGCTAGAGTTGAATGATAAAGCCGTAACTATGGCCCTTAGAATCCAAGTGTGGTTTGCAGCCTAGGCATTCGGTGTAGCTAACAAGGAAGGCTGGGATTGCCTGGTGGGGAGGTAAGACATGTACAGCTAAGATCATTCAGATTATGACCAGTATAACAGTGTGCATCTGGGGAAGGGCGGTTCTCATTTCTTCAAGCCATCAGGTGGTAGCCTTCATTGGTGACTGCACAGGCGAACCTCATGATTGCCTGTATTGCAACCACTCTAAATGACTGTGACAGTGCACCATATTGAGGTAATTCCATAGGATATGTCAGTGAATGGGCCGAGTCCCATCAGGGAAGCTTGACGAGAAGATGGTGAAAATCAGTGACAGTTTTATATTGTCTTGTTTTATTTTCTTCTGGCACTACTGCAGACATTAGGTTACCAGTTTGTCTCTGCCAGTGTAGTTTTCCAGTTACTCATCCAGCTTTGAATAAACCTAATATATCCATTTTGGGGGGTGAGTGAACACCTTTTCCAGAAGAACTGACCTTAGGATAATGGACTGGATCATTTTTTTTTTTTTGCTTGCATGTCTCTTCAGTTAGCAGATTTGTTTGGGTATTGATGGTTCTTAAAATCCATTCGCAGATTTCAATTGTGGCAGGTTCAAAGGGGTTAGCTGTTCTGATTAAAATGTTACATCTCAATTAGGATCACTTTTTAGTGATGACGGTCATAATGGAAGTTGTGTTTCAGTGCACCTCTGAGTGATTTTTTTCTGATGGGTCACACTGAAGCATTTATTTTGGTGTCAGATAATACTATTTTGTTGCACTGTATCTACCAATTTCCTTAAGCTACGTATCTTTACTTTCAGAGTGGAGGAAGCTGGAGTCTGTATCAGCACTCAGTGGGTGTGAATTACAGAAATGAATGCCTGTCCATCACAGGAAGCTGTCGCACCCACAACCCTCCAAAAACACCCCACCCCCACACATGGTGTTGGTGATTTGGAAGCTCATCAGTTACAGGAACTGCTCGCTCTCTCTGCATTAACTCCTGAATGTCTTCACTGTATTCATCTCTGCTACCTCTTCAGGAATGCTGTTCACGCATTTGAAAACCCATGTATATATGGTGTGCTATCACAAGGTTGAAGCCCACAATCCTGTTATGCATTATCCCAGTAACGTATATAGAAGATCAAAATGTCTAAGTATCTTAAATACTGAATATCCATACCATGTAAACCCAGGAACAAGTGCTGACATTAGTCCTGCAAGGGGGGCAGGTCCAGGTATTCGATGTGGTCTTCATCGTTTTGGTCTTCAGTAATTATGTTAACAAGATTATGTATTTCAGGATTGTGGACTCCATCTTTGTAATGGTAAACCCGGAGACATCTACAGATTTATTAATACTTTATTTTTTTAACCAGTAGAAATATTGGATCAGCTGTTGCATTCTCCTGTCCCATGTTATCCTAGCATCTGTGGTTCTCTTTATATCCATTCTGCTGATGTCACCCCCTTTTCTAAACTCTGTATGCAGTTCCAGTTCTTGATCCAAACACTGTGTGTGGTATACTGCCAGCCTTATAGTTACCTCTTTGGTGTCCACTCTGAGGGCAAAGTTTTCATGTGTGGAATAGTGGAGAATAGATTCTAGAATAATGAATATTTTTCTGGCTTTCAGTATGCCACGTGTGTGTTTTATATTCCAAGAATGATGCTACCTTCACTCTTATGAACTACAATCTAACGTCTACGTATTCATCACTGTCCTTTGGAGCCTCAGTTTCCCAGTTTTAAGTTCCTTGTGTAAATAATAAACCACAAAAAAACAACTCCTAAAACGGCGAACTACTGCAAGTCTTGACAAAAGAAAAAGACATTTATTCAATGCAAGCATAAAGTCAGTGATGTCTCAGAACAAACACGAGTTGTAATATAATCATACGAAATGCAGAGGACACTTTCCTAATCATTAGATTTTCTTAATGGACCCACTACAGTAAATAGGAGTCAGAGAAAATGAAAAAATCAAAATGTTAAAATTAATTGCCCAAACAATGCGTCACTATAATTTGTATAATTTTTCTTAAAAAGCAAAAAAAAAAAAAAAAAAGTTTTTTACATGAAATTTCAGGCCTTAAGTTCATAGGCATGTACTAGACTAATGACCACTAGGACCTTTATAAGCCTAGCCATGCAGTCCAACCCAGTTGTGTCCCTATGCATTATGGGTGTTTACTAGGAGGGGTGTATGTTATTTAGGAAGTTTCTAGAGTTATGGGAGGTGAGAAGAATGTTAGTTTGGTCATTACTGTCTGCCTCTGTGTGCATCAAGAGACATGGGGGCTAGAATCGAGGTGAATTTGATTTCCCATCCATTGGTCAGGGTTAGGGTTGGGGATTGACTCTGATTCACATGGATGAGGAGCCTTTTCCAGAGCGTGGGGATCCTCTGAGACCATCTGTCTCACCAGCATGTCTTATTAATGTCACAAGCAAAATTTAAATTCTTGGATCTAGTGGTTTGGTGCTGTTCGCTTTATGGATGTGCAAAAGGTCCATCAGAGCTGGATCAGAGGATGCCTTGTATGCCAGGCAGAGATAACATCTCAGTAACCTGTAGAAGCAGAGAATAGAGATGGGACTTTAAGGAGATCCATATAGGACAATGTGTTTATACCCTAGATTCTCCTGTCTTCTCAGGTACATGCCGAAGGGAGTATTATACTCATTGATGGGTCTGATAAGGGCAGAAAAAAATTGCTCTGTGACTTCTTTGATCTAGATGCCGTGACCTTACTTATATGTTGACAACCATAGAATGATTTTAAAGGCCAGGTTACGGTCTACAATGTTTCCAGGTACCTGACTGGTATAGTCTTAGAGATGTCTTATCAGTGAAGTAGTTACCCTGGTTGGCAGTTATTCCAAAACACACCATGATGGATTTCTTGGCATTGAGCTTTAATCTGTGACTTTGGACCAGTCATTTGTTTTAGACTCTCTTGTAAGATGTTTGTATCATAGGGTAGTCTATGATAGCTCCCAATTTGTAGTCATCTGCGAACGTGATCAGCCAAAGACGCTTGACATTAGCCTTTACCTCTGAGAAGTAGATGCCAAATAGGAGCAGCTCCTGCAAGAAGCCCTTATGAACCCCAGTGGTGACCAGTCTCTTATTGGAGGTGCTATCACCAATACCGACTTACTGGGTCCTGTCTGTGAACCAGCTGTCAGTCCAGTAAGTTATGTAGGGGGGTGTATGCCCAGTATGGTGTGTGTGTCAAGTATATCCAAGTGAGCCAGGTCCAGGTAGATGGTATGCACCATTTTCCCCTTATCTATTACCTTGATGACCTTCTCGAAGAAGTCCATCATGTTTAGCAGGCATGACCTTCCCTTGGCAAAGCTGTACTGGGTTGGATCCAGTGTCTGCCTATGTCTTTGTTGATCAATTCTAATTCCATGGCTTTGTATGTTAGACTATTCAGACTAAAAGGTCTGTAGTTTTCGAGGTTACTTGATGGTCCACCCTTGTGAAGTGGGATAACTGTTGCAGTCCTTCATTCTCGTGCTACAAAGGCTGTTTTGTGGCTATAGTTGAAAAGTGACTTAAATGGTCCTGATAAGTCATGTTTCAAGCTATTTAGGAGGCATCCCGGTTTGTTGTCTGGGCTCATTGAGTCTGTTTTTCTCCTTAGTAAGCACCACCAGGATCTGTACCCTGATAGTAGTTGGGGGGGGTTATACTAGTAGGTATTTCATGGGGGGAGGTAGGGGGTAGTGGTGGAGTGAAGGTTGAGCTGAGTTTGTCAGATGACAAATTTGCTATGTTGCTCTGCTCGGTGAAGGTGGCACCACTGATCACCAGTTCAGCACACTGCTGTGTACTGCCTCTGATTTTTCAGACATAGCTGTAGAAGATCTTGTGGTTGTGTTTAGCCTGACATACTATTTTGACCTTGTAATTGCCTTGTTGGGCTTAACTAAATAGGAAACTCAGCGGACTAATTTAATTAGAGAGCTTGTATTATTATGGGAGTTGCTGTTCCGGATTTTAGCCATGATTTTTTTTCCTTTTGTTTCATTCCCTGTTAAGGTTCGATTCCATCAGTGTGATTTGTTTTTAGTTTGTTTTAGCTTTACTCCTGGTAGGTACAACAATCTCTGTGCAGCCATTTTACATTGTTGTACTGGGTCTCTATGAACAATTCTTCGTAGGTTGCTGTAAACTTGGGGTTGGGAAGGGCACTGAATTAACAGGGTGTAAGTTTGCTTTGAAATAGTTCCCAGCTGTTACAAGGTTTGCTGGGGTTACAGAGTTGATTTTTTATTTTGAAGGAGACGCCTTTGTGGTCTGATCTCACCAGTGAGGACATGACACTGGGCAAAATAGTGTTCTCACATATTGGTGAGTACCTGGTCCAGTGTGTTTGAATCTGTGGTAAGTGTGCACACAATCCGGTCAATAAAGTCCAGGAATAATTGTGCCTGTGAGTATTAGGCAGTATATGTTTCTCAGTCTGTAGAGAGGTAGTTAGTTTCCCATGAGTACGGTATTTGCTTTAGTGGTTTTATGGGATTCTAGGGACACCGATGTTGAACTATAGCTTGCTAGGATATGGTTCATAGGTTCATACTAGGCTATCTGCCCTAGGGCATTTATAAGCCTAGCCAGAATGTGTTTGGCTTTCGCCACCCATTTTAAATTTATTTTGCTATGCCCTTTTTCGAGGTTAGTATACTGTGCCTCTGTCTAACAGTGACACAGAAGTGGTACCCGGGGTAAACCTACGATCTCCCATCCACTCATCAAGATTCCTCTTGAAGAGAGTCAATGAGGGACTCTGCCTAACCTGGACTGGGATTTTATTCCAGAGTGAAGGGAGCCTCTGGGTTATGAATCTGTCCCTCCAGCATGTCCCATTTATTTCATTGCTGAGGTTCAAGTCTCTCGAGCGCATAGCTCGATGGGATTTGGATTTTCTGAGGTGCAGCATGTCCATTAATTCCGGGTTGGACATGGCTTTATACGTCGGGCACAGATCGCCTCTGAACAGGCGGTATGCCACTGAGTAGAGCTGGAGTTTCTTTAACCGGGCAGCATATGGCATCTGTTTGAGCCCTTTGATCCTCTTGGTGAGGTACTTTTGGGGTCTTTCCAGTTGCTGCAGGTGTCTGGTAAGGTACATCCAAAAAGGGGCATTGTACTCAATTATGGGCCTGATGAGGGATGAGTAAAGAGGCACGATGACCTCCCCTGATCTAGATGTGAATCCCTTCATGATTAGGTGGGCTGTATAAAATGTTTTTCTAACCACTTTGGCCACGTGGTTATCAAATGAGAGATTGATATCAACTTTGGTCCCCAGGTCCCTAATTACTTCTTCTGTGCTTAATGGATTACCACCTATGTGGTAATTTGTGGGCACTTTGTTTTTGCCAAAGGGGATGACTATACACTTTTTGGCATTTAGCTTGAGGCCATGGCTCTGGCACCAGTTGTCTGTTTCTATGAGGCCCTTTTGGAGGATGCTTGTGTCAGCTGGAGAGTCGATTATGGCGCCCAGTTTGCAGTCATCTGTGAACTTGGTCAGCCACAGTCCTTCCGTGTTGACCTGTACCTCCGAGAAATATCTACCAAACAAGAGAGGTCCCAGGACCGAGGCTTGTGGGACACCACTTGTAACTGGTTTGGAGTCTGACATGGCTCCAGCAATTTTAACCATGTGGGTTCTGTCCTTGAGCCAGTTTGCAATCCATCTAGTGATATAGGGGTTTATATTTAAGCTGGTGAGCTTATCTATAATGCCCGAGTGGGGTATTGTATCGAAGGCTTTTGCGAGGTCCAGGTAGGCTGTGTGGACCACCTTCCCCTCGTCAATGGCCTTGGTGACTGTTTCAAAGAAATCAACCAGGTTTAAGAGGCAGGATCTGCCCTTAACAAAGCCGAACTGGGTAGGATGCAATGTCTGTAGGTCCCCAATATCTTTATTTATGAGGTCCATGATGATCCTTTCCATAGCTTTGCAGACCAAGCTAGTCAGGCTTATGGGGCGATAGTTTCCAGGATCCGTTGAGGCACCACCTTTATGGAGAGGGACCACTGTTGCTGTACGCCACTCTTTGGGCACATATCCTGTAGTAAGGCTGAGATTGAACAGTAGTTTTATGTTTGGGTTTAGCTCTTCTTGGATTTCGTGTAGGACGCAGCCCAGGACACCATCTGGTCCCATTGATGCTGTGTTTTTTGCTTTGGAGAGGGCGGCTCTTACCTGAGCATCTGAGATGTCAGGGGGGCAGCACTCTGCTGGGATAGATATTTGCCCTTTTGGTGGGGAAGGGGGGAGAAGTTTGCGCTGAACCTGTCAGCTAGGATGTTGGCAATGTCTGTGGGTTCGTGTATTTTTGTCATTTTGGACTAATTCTGAGCATATCTGGGAATTACCACCCAGGTTCCTAACATAACTAAAGAAAGCCTTGTGATTATCCTTAGTGTCCTGTGCAATTTTTCTCTCGAAGCTGGCCTTAGTCAATTTTATGTGTGCCCGTAGTTTTTTGATAATACTGATCAGTGATGCCTTCCCTTTTTGGGATTTTGCTCTATCATTTAGTAGCTTCCTCTTTCTATTGTATAGTTTGTTTATGGCTGGGGTCCACCAGACGGGACGTCTGCCTTTGGAGGATTGGGTCTTGGTTTTATTTGGGATCGCATGATCCATGCATTCCTGAAGGTGTTCATAGAATGCGTTTATAAAGGATTCTGCGGTCTGGGCCGTATTGTCCACAGGCCTGGGGGCTTTGAAGGATTCCACCTCAGTTTTGAGGAGTGTGAAATTTGCTTTAGAGAAGTTTTTCACTGTGGTTTTCTGGGCAGGGGGTGGGGTCGGGATGTGAATATCCAGTGAGATCAGTTTATGGTCTGATCTTACCAGTGAGGGATACACTTCTGGTCTGGAGCATAGAGTCCCCATGTTGTTGGTGATCAGGTCCAGTATGTTTTCCCCTCTTGTAGGAGTGGTAACAAGTTGTTCCATAGCATTTGAGTTTATAAATTCTAGGAACCTTTGGGCTAGGATGTTGGAGCTAGAGTAAGAGGTTCTCAGCAAGAGGTTCTCCGGTTCGAGTCTCGGCTGGGGTGCCTTCTGTGTGGAGTTTGCATGTTCTCCCTGTGTTCGCGTGGGTTTCCTCCGGGTACTCCGGTTTCCTCCCACATTCCAAAGACATGCATATGGAGCATTTCTCCCCGGGCCTCCGCTGAAAACAGGCTCTCTGGAACCTAGTCGGACTTTCCCGGTCAACAAATGATAAATAAAAAAAAAAAAAAAAAAAAAATAATGCTCCCAGTCTATGTTTGGGTAGTTGAAGTCGCCCAATATAATGGTGTTTGGAGAGACCTTCATATTTTCCAGTGTTCTCAGGAAGGCCGAGTGGGGTTCCTGGGTTTGGGAGGGTGGTCTATAGCAGGTTATAAACTTGGAAGGCAGTTTTACCCACTGTTAGTTGCACATGGATAGTCTCTGATGCTTCGTGCTTTGCCACCAACCTGGAGGTGTGGGTATCTTTGATGAATATCGATACCCCCTCCTTTTGTGGTTCGTCCAAGTTTTGGGGCCGAAAAGCATGGTATGAGGTATAACCTGGTAGTGCTGGGGTGCTCTCGGGAGCCCTGAACCAGGTTTCTGTTACTGCACAGATATCGATGTTCTCCATGCTAAGGAGAGTTTTAAAAGTGCATCTTGAGGTTTAGACTTCTGGCGTTGAGTAGCACTACTCTTAGTTTCTTATCCCTTGTGATACCTATGGAGGTGGGCTTGTCTTTTGAGCCTTGCCCAAAAGGCACTATGGGGGTAGCAAGAGCCTTTGCCAATATCCGAAAGCCCAGGGGTGACAGGTGCAAGCCGTCCCTAGCGAAGCATCGTGGCTTGTCGAGCATATCATCCCAAGCTGACAGGCATTGGATCCCCTTTGAATGACACCAGTACTTAAGCCAATTGTTGAAATTGATCATCTTGTCTTCATATTGTGGCATCATTCTTGGTGAGGGTAAGATGCTACTCAAGGTCAGGTTCATACCGGCCTGGGCCACATGCTCAGAGAGCTCCTCTATGTCTCTTTTCATGTAGTCCAGGGAGGTACTCCTCAGGTCATTCACACCAGCATGGACAATGACTGAGTCATATTTGTACTTGCCTTGGAGTGACCTGAATGCTTGTGTTATGTGGCGGATCCTAGCGCCCGACAGGCTGCTCACCGTGACCCTCTCCTTGTTCAGCCTGGTGAGCGGGACGTCAGTGTGCCTGACGATAGTGTCACCTATTACAAGTGTATCAGGTGTGTTGTTTAGTCTTAAGGGCTGTGACTGTTTGGCACACTGGCTTTGTGAGATATGTGTTGCACGTGTTTTGTTTTGAGGTAGCGGCTGCTTGGGTGTCTGCTTTGGAGGTCTCTGCTGCTTAGGCAGATCTTTATTTAGAGCCTCCGAGTATGTTTTTGTGTGATTATGTGTTTGGTTTGCTGTCGTGGTAGGTCTATGTGAGACTGGAATTGTAGTGAGTGTGGTTTCCTTCTCCTCCTGACTGGTTATGCCAGTACTGAGTTGAGAGAGCTTAGCCTCCAGTTTGGCTATATGGTTGCATCTCTCACATGTGTTGGAATTTGTTGGGAGGAGGAGAGGGTTGTTTGTGTACATGAGGCAGTTGTAACATTGCCTCAAGATTCCCAGATTCACCAGCTGGACCGGAGAGGAAATTGACAACTGACCTTTGGACATGCTAGAATAATATTGGGAATTCCTTAATATTTGAAAACCAGGGCCAGTGGGGAGTGAGGGTGTAGTGCTTTTAATTTTTAGTGCTGACTTATATAATTGCTTTAGTGAGCAAGTGCCAGGTAACTTAAGTGCAATGTGTTACAGGTAACTTAAATGCAAAAACGACAAACAGTAACTTTCTTTAAAGTGAAACAAGGAAATAAGTACAGTAAGCAGTGCAGATATCACTAGTGATCCACAGAAGCGCTGAGAAGCCGCGTATTAGGTGGAATTAGCTTTCCAGGGAAATAACAAGCAAGCAAAAAACAAGCATATAAACAAAGGTAGATTCAGCAGGCTTGGATCTAGTCTATGCTACAGCAAACAAGGTGTACCAATTTCAGTAAGATACAGTTCAAATATTCAGGCACTATAAACCTTTAACCAGAAATTCCCAGCTCAGAAGGGCAGAGTCCAGCCTCTTCTCCCACAAGAGTGCAGACCACAAACCTTCTTAATGTAAAATAACTGGCCTGAAGCCCAAGTGCTTAAACCAGAACTAATACACTTTAAGAATAACAGGCACTGGGCTCTCAATCAGCAGTTCCCAACTTAGAAGGATGAAAGCTACCTGTCCTGCCACCACAGTGCATGCCACAAACCTTCCTAATGTAAAACAACTGGTCTGAAGCCCAAGTGCTTAATCCAAAAGACTTAGAATGATAGCTACACTTTAATCAAGTTACTACCAAACAGTAATAAATACAATTGAATACTTTAGAGAATGCCTCGATTAGTTCATAGGTTCATACTAGGCTATCTGCCCTAGGGCATTTATAAGCCTAGCTAGAGTATGTTTGGCTTTCGCCACCCATTTTAAATTAATTTTGCTATGCCCTTTTTCGAGGTTAGTATACTGTGCCTCTGTCTAACAGTGACACAGAAGTGATACCCGGGGTAAACCTATGATCTCCCATCCACTCATCAAGATTCCTCTTGAAGAGAGTCAATGAGGGACTCTGCCTAACCTGGACTGGGATTTTATTCCATAGTGAAGGGAGCCTCTGGGTTATGAATCTGTCCCTCCAGCATATCCTATTTATTTCAATGCTGAGGTTCAAGTCTCGGCGTGTAGCTCGATGGGATTTGGATTTTTTGAGGTGCAGCATGTCCCTTAATTCCGGGTTGGACATGGCCTCTTATACGTCAGGCACAGGTTACCTCTGAGCAGTCGGTATGCCACTGAGTAGAGCTGGAGTTTCTTTAACCGGGCAGCATATGGCATCTGTTTGAGCCCTTTGATCCTCTTGGTGAGGTACTTTTGGGGTCTTTCCAGTTGCTGCAGGTGTTTGGTAAGGTACATCCCAAAAGGGGCATTGTACTCTATTATGGGCCTGATGAGGGATGAGTAAAGAGGCACGATGACCTCCCTAATCTAGATGTGAATCCCTTCATGATTAGGTGGGCTATATAAAATGTTTTTCTAACCACTTTGGCTACGTGGTTGTCAAATGAGAGATTGCTATCAACTTGGGTCCCCAGGTCCCTAATTACTTCTTCTGTACTTAATGGATTACCACCTATGTGGTAATTTGTGGGCACTTAGTTTTTGCCAAAGGGGATGACTATACACTTTTTGGCATTTAGCTTGAGGCCATGGCTCTGGCACCAGTTGTCTGTTTCTATGAGGCCCTTTTGGAGGATGCTTGTGTCGGCTGGAGAGTCGATTATGGCACCCAGTTTGCAGTCATCTGCGAACTTGGTCAGCCACAGTCCTTCCGTGTTGGCCTGTACCTCCGAGAAATATATACCAAACAAGAGGGGTCCCAGGACTGAGCCTTGTGGGACGCCACTTGTAACTGGTTTGGAGTCTGACATGGCTCCAGCAATTCTAACCATGTGGGTTCTGTCCTTGAGCCAGTTTGCAACCCATCTAGTGACATAGGGGTTTATATTTAAGCTGGTGAGCTTATCTATAATGCCCGAGTGGGGTATTGTATCGAAGGCTTTTGCGAGGTCCATATAGGCTGTGTGGACCACCTTCCCTTCATCAATGGCCTTGGTGACTGTTTCAAAGAAGTCAACCAGGTTTAAGAGGCAGGATCTGCCCTTAACAAAGCCAAACTGGGTAGGATCCAGTGTCTGTAGGTCCCCAATATCTTTATTTATGAGGTCCATAATGATCCTTTCCATAGCTTTGCAGACCAAGCTAGTCAGGCTTATGGGGCGATAGTTTCCAGGGTCCGTTGAGGCACCACCTTTGTGGAGAGGGACCACTGTTGCTGTACGCCACTCTTTGGGTACATATCCTGTAGTAAGGCTGAGATTGAACAGTAGTTTTATGTTTGGGTTTAGCTCTTCTTGGATTTCGTGTAGGACGCAGCCCAGGACACCATCTGGTCCCATTGATGCTGTGTTTTTTGCTTTGGAGAGGGCGGCTCTTACCTGAGCATCTGAGATATCAGGGGCAGCACTCTGCTGGGATAGATATTTGCCCTTTGGTGGGAGGGAGAAGTTTGCGCTGAACCTGTCAGCTAGGATGTTGGCAATGTCTGTGGGTTCGTGTATTTTTGTCATTTTGGACTAATTCTGAGCATATCTGGGAATTACCACCCAGGTTCCTAACATAACTAAAGAAAGCCTTGTGATTATCCTTAGTGTCCTGTGCAATTTTTCTCTCGATGCTGGCCTTAGACAATTTTATGTGTGCCCGTAGTTTTTGATAATACTGATCAGTGATGCCTTCCTTTTGGGATTTTGCTCTATCATTTATTAGCTTCCTCTTTCTATTGTATAGTTTGTTTATGGCTGGGGTCCACCAGACGGGACGTCTGCCTTTGGAGGATTGGGTCTTGGTTTTATTTGGGATCGATGATCCATGCATTCCTGAAGGTGTTCATAGAATGCGTTTATAAAGGATTCTGCGGTCTGGGCGTATTGTCCACAGGCCTGGGGCTTTGAAGGATTCCACCTCAGTTTTGAGGAGTGTGAAATTTGCTTTAGAGAAGTTTTTCACTGTGGTTTTCTGGGCAGGGGGTGGGGTCGGGATGTGAATATCCAGTGAGATCAGTTTATGGTCTGATCTTACCAGTGAGGGATACACTTCTGGTCTGGAGCATAGAGTCCCCATGTTGGTGATGATCAGGTCCAGTATGTTTTCCCCTCTTGTGGGAGTGGTAACAAGTTGTTCCATAGCATTTGAGTTTATGAATTCTAGGAACCTTTGGGCAAGGGTGTTGGAGCTAGAGTAATGCTCCCAGTCTATGTTTGGGTAGTTGAAGTCACCCAATATAATGGTGTTCGGAGAGACCTTCATATTTTCCAGTGTTCTCAGGAAGGCCGAGTGGGGTTCCTGGGTTTGGGAGGGTGGTCTTGTAGCAGGCTATAAATTGGAAGGCAGTTTTACCCACTGTTAGTTGCACATGGATAGTCTCTGATGCTTCGTGCTTTGCCACCAACCTGGAGGTGTGGGTATCTTTGATGAATATCGATACTCCCCTCCTTTGTGGTTCGGTCCAAGTTTTGGGGCGAAAAGCATGGTATGAGGTATAACCTGGTAGTGCTGGGGTGCTCTCGGAGTCCTGAACCAGGTTTCTGTTACTGCACAGATATCTATGTTCTCCATGCTAAGGAGAGTTTCGAGTGCATCTTGAGGTTTAGACTTCTAGCGTTGAGAAGCATTACTCTTAGTTTCTTATCCCTTGTGATACCTATGGAGGTGGGTTTGTCTTTTGAGCCTTGCCTAAAAGGCACTATGGGGTAGCAAGAGCCTTTGCCAATATCCAAAGCCCAGGGTGACAGGTGCAAGCCGTCCCTAGCAAAGCATCGTGGCTTGTCGTGCATATCATCCCACGCTGACAGGCATTGGATCCCCTTTGAATGACACCAATACTTAAGCCAATTGTTGAAATTGATCATCTTGTCTTCATATTGTGGCATCATTCTTGGTGAGGGTAAGATGCTACTCAAGGTCAGGGTCATACCAGCCTGGGCTACATGCTCAGAGAGCTCCTCTATGTCTCTTCATGTAGTCCAGGGAGGTACGTCTCAGGTCATTCACACCAGCATGGACAATGACCGAGTCATATTTGTACTTGCCTTGGAGTGACCTGAGTGCTTGTGTTATGTGGCGGATCCTAGCGCCAGACAGGCTGCTCACTGTGACCTTCTCCTTGTTCAGCCTGGTGAGCGGGACGTCAGTGTGTCTGACAATAGAGTCACCTATTACAAGTGTATCAGGTGTGTTGTTTAGCCTTAAGGGCTGTGACTGTTCGGCACACTGGCTTTATGAGATATGTGTTGCATGTGTTTTGTTTTGGGGTAGCGGTTGCTTGGGTGTCTGCTTTGGAGGTCTCTGCTGCTTAGGCAGATCTTTATTTAGAGCCTCCGAGTATGTTTTTGTGTGATTATGTGTTTGGTTTGCTGTCGTGGTAGGTCTATGTGAGACTGGAATTGTAGTGAGTGTGGTTTCCTTCTCCTCCTGACTGGTTATGCCAGTACTGAGTTGAGAGAGCTTAGCCTCCAGTTTGGCTATATGGTTGCATCTCTCACATGTGTTGGAATTTGTTGGGAGGAGGAGAGGGTTGTCTGTGTACATGATGCAGTTGTAACATTGCTTCAAGATTCCCATATTCACCAGCTGGACCGGAGAGGAGATTGACAACTGACCTTTGGACATGCTAGTATAATATTGGGAATTCCTTTATAATTGAAAACAAGGGCCAATGGGGAGAGGTGTAGTGCTTTTAATTTTTAGTGCTGACTTCTAATTGCTTTAGTGAGCAAGTGCCAGGTAACAAGTGCAATGTGTTACAGGTAACTTAAATGCAAAAACGACAAACAGTAACTTTCAAGCAAGGAAATAAGTACAGTAAGCAATGCAGATATCACTAGGGATCCACAGAAGCGCTGAGAAGCCGCGTTTTAGGTGGAATTAGCGTTTCAGGGAAATAACAAGCATACAAACAAAGCTAGATTCAGCAGGCCTGGATCTAGTCTATGCTACAGCAAACAAGGTATACCGATTTCAGTAAGATACAGTTCAAATATTCAGGCACTGTAAACCTTTAACCAGAAATTCCCAGCTCAGAAGGGCAGAGTCCAGCCTCTCCTCCCACAAGAGTGCAGACCACGAACCTTCTTAATGTAAAATAACTGGCCTGAAGCCCAAGTGCTTAAACCAGAGCTAATACACTTTAAGAATAACAGACACTGAGCTCTAAATCAGCAGTTCCCAACTTAGAAGGATGAAAGCTACCTGTCCTGCCACCACAGTGCATGCCACAAACCTTCCTAATGTAGAACAACTGGTCTGAAGCCCAAGTGCTTAATCCAAAAGACTTAGAGTGATAGCTACACTTTAACCAAGTTACTACCAAGCAGTAATAAATACAACTGAATACTTTAAATAATGCCTGGATTAGTGCTCAAGTTATACAAACAAAGCTAGATTCAGCAGGCCTGGATCTAGTCTATGCTACAGCAAACAAGGTGTACCAATTTCAGTAAGAAGAAATTCAGATATGCATGCACTATAAGCCTTCAACCAGAAATTCCCAGCTCAGAAGGGCAGAGTCCAGCCTCTCCTCCCACAAGAGTGCAGACCACTTAAACCCTCTTAATGTAAAATAACTGGCCTGAAAGCCCAAGTGCTTAAACCAGAATATACTTTTAGAATAACAGACACTGAGCCCTCAATTAGCAGTTCCCAACTTAGAGGGATGTAAGCTACCTGTTCTGCCACTACAGTGCAGACCGCAAACCCTCTCAATGTAAAACAACTGGTCTGAAGCCCAAGTGTTTAAACTAAAGGCTTAGAATGAGTTACACCAAGCAGTAATAAATACAATTGAGAACGTTTAAGATGACGCAAAAGCAAAATAAAGTAGGAAGAAACGCAAGTACAGTAAAAGCAGATTTTTTTTTTTTTTTTTTTTAGAAAAGTAGCAAAAGTAGTAGTAAATACAATTCTCATGCAGTGCAAGCTGGCACACTTGAATATGTAGCAATATTAGTCCACAGACAGTTTGAAAAAATGTAATTAAATTAAAAAGGACTAAAAGCAAGTGCAGAAAGGGTTTATTAGGTAGAATGCAGTAAAGAGATGTCCTGGGGCGTGTCTTAGATGAAATCTACAGTGGGGCGGGCACTGCAAAAGCCACCAAATTTAAACTACAACCAAGAATAGGGAGGGTGGGGACCAGTTTCAACACAGATGTAAGGAATGTGCAAATTATAAAAAAATATATATACTGTTTTCTATAGATTTTGCAGAGCAGTAAGACACAGATATCAAGCAGACAATTTAGCTCTATAATACAGAATAACACAGAAAATATACTCAGCTCTATAACTTGAAGATAGTTCTGTAAGGCTCTCTCCAGTTTGAATACAGGTTGTTAATTAAAAGGAGACACAGCACTAGCTAAATTATATCAGCTGAAATACAAGGCAGGAAATGAGGAGGGGTGGGGGACCAGTTTCAACACAGATGTAAGAATGCAAATTATAAAAACTATATATACTGTTTCTATAGATTTGCAGAGCAGTAAGACACAGATATCAAGCAGACAATTTAGCTCTATAATACAGAATAACACAGAAAATATACTCAGCTCTATAACTTGAAGATAGTTCTGTAAGGCTGTCTCTCCAGTTTGAATACAGGTTGTTAATTAAAAAAGTGCTCAAGTTACACAAACAAAGCTAGATCCAGCAGGCCAGAATCCAGTCTATGCCACAGCAAACAAGGCGCACCAACTTCAGTAAGAAGCAGTTCAGATATGCATGCACTATAAGCCTTCAACCAGAAATTCCCAGCTCAGAAGGGCAGAGTCCAGCCTCTCCTCCCACAAGAGTGCAGACCACGAACCTTCTTAATGTAAAATAACTGGCCTGAAAGCCCAAGTGCTTAAACCAGAATTAATACACTTTTAGAATAACAGACACTGAGCCCTCAATCAGCAGTTCCCAACCTAGAAGGATGTAAGCTACCTGTTCTGCCACTACAGTGCAGACCACAAACCCTCTCAGTGCAAAACAACTGGTCCAAGCCCAAGTGTTTAAACCAAAAGGCTTAGAATGAGTTACACCAAGCAGTAATAAATACAATTGAGTACTTTTAAGATGATGCAAAGTAAAAAGTAGGTAGAAACACAAGTACAGTAAAAGCAGATGAAATTTTTTTTTTTTTCTGAACAAGTGCTGAGATCAAAGAAACAGATTTGAGTGCTGAAACTAGAAAACTGGCTAGTTACAAGAAAAAAAAACTAAGCTAGAAGGCTTCCCTCCAACACAGAAGGGCTTGGGGGCTCAGAAGCCTACAAATAGTCTATACCACTTAACAGGAAAGGCAGAAAACAAGCTTACATTTTTTTTTTCCCAGATGCTCTTTGTACACAGTAGGAGTGCCTGAAATGAATATGATCTCACTGCACTCAGTTGAGTGAGCAAATGAGATGGGCCCAGAGGAGTATCCAAACACAAATTTACAAGAGGGGGGCAGTTGCAAGGCCACTAAGATTAACACCAAAACAAAAACAGGGAGGGTGGGTGGGACTAACTGAGCAGAGTGAAAACTTCCAGTTCAGTTAATATTCCTTCCACACAGTTAAAATCAATTTAAATACTGTATTTTTAAAAAAAAAGCAGATAAAGGTACTTAAATTCTCTTATCGTCCAGTTGAATATAGCAAGTTCTTAGCCAAAGCTGAGGTTTTTAAGCAGAAAATATTTCACACTGTACCACTTAAATAGGCAAGGACATGAAATCAAAGAATGTGACTACCCCCACACCTGTAATTACTAGCAAATAACAAAATTCAGCAAACACTGACTAACTTCCAGTTCAGCTAATATTCCTTCCACACAGTTAAAATCAATTTAAATACTGTAATTTTTGGGAAAAAAGAGCAGATAAAGGTACTTAAATTCTCTTATACGTCCAGTTGAATATAGCAAGTTCTTAGCCGGCCAAAGCTGAGGTTTTTAAGCAGAAAATATTTCACACTGTACCACTTAAATAGGCAAGGACAGGAAATCAAAGAATGTGACTACCCCCACACCTGTAATTACTAGCAAATAACAAAATTCAGCAAACACTGACTAACTTCCAGTTCAGCTAATATTCCTTCCACACAGTTAAAATCAATTTAAATACTGTATTTTTTTGAAAAAAAAGAGCAGATAAAGGTACTTAAATTCTCTTATACGTCCAGTTGAATATAGCAAGTTCTTAGCCGGCCAAAGCTGAGGTTTTTAAGCTGGTATGTTGATTTGCACTTGGATAAATTCCAGGGCATCATCCTCTTTAATAAACAGACATATTGTTGCTAATGTAGACAGACACTTCTCCACCTGTTGTCTCTTCTCTGCAGCTGATGGTCTAAATGTGTGGATGGTACAGCATATTTTCTGCAGATTTAATTCATGTCTTGGTAACGACACAGATGTCTATTATCCAGAGTGAGGAGAGCTTGTGAGTCTGGAGTTTCTTGTTTAGGCTCCTGGCATTTAGCAGTAACATGTTTAGGTTTCTTTGTGTTTTATTTGCTATGTCAGTAGGTCTGTCAGTTTGGCATTTCCTAAAAAAGGTTCTAAGTGGGTGGGTAAAGTTTTAGCCAATATTTGGAAGCCTAGGGGAAACAGGTGCAAACCATCCTTTGCAAAGCAATGTGGTTTAACCACGTTCTCCATTGCTGATAAATATTACCCCCTCCCCCGGAAAGACACCAGAAACTAAACCAATTATTGATCATACTAGTACCTGTGGTGTAATGGCTTGAGTTTGTACATTACTTGGCAGATCCTGATGAATGGGGCATCTGTGTTGGAGTCCCCTATGTCAAGAGTCCTGGATAATATGTTTTCTTGCTCTATGGGCTTTGTTCTTAGGGCTTCAGTGAGTGTAGGTGTGGTGTTTGGTGGTGTTTTTGGTGAGTGCTTTAGAGATTGCTGAGGATAGGCATCGTCGTTTATAGGCTTAGGAGATTTTTGAAGTTTGGAAAGCTTGTTAGTGCCTCAGCATAAGTTGATCCGTGTTTGTGGTGGATACTATGTATGATGTATGCAGTGTGTGTGTTCTTGACACAATTGTTCATATGCGAGATGTTTGCTTCCAGTGAAATTGTGTATGTGCATCTTTCACATATTGCATTTCTTTAAGTAGTAAATGGTTGTTTGTCTGTGTACATGAGGCAATTGCTACAGTCTCAGAATGCCCATATCTACCAAACTGGCTACATAGACATTTGAAAATTACATGCTATATGGACCTGTATTTGGATAAACTACTGTAGATTGTGGACTAGGTTTTACAGAGGTCTCCTTGGGTGGTCTATGGGGTTTGGCACTAAATTAGGTTAGATCATACTAATATTTAATAGTGGCGCAGTTTAATGTGCAGACTAGCTTCTCAAAGCCTGTCTTTGAGAAGTGGCTTTGTTTTAGCTACACTAAGTCTCAAGTTTCCATTCTAAGGGCAATTTATAGATGAAGTTTACTTTCTGGGCACAGGGCAGCACTAACCTCTTGATGTGAATAACACCAAGAACGATTGCCGGTGAGTGTAATGCTACAGCAGAACAACTTACTACCATGACAAATCAGTTTCAAGTGTTGGGGACCTTTAGAATGATTTAAAGGCAAAATCAACAAAAGCATTAGCATTCTAAACAGTTAACTGAAGTGCAAAACAATAAAATAAATCTCTTGTCCGCCAAAGATTGAGCAAGATTGAACACAGGACCCCCTTAGAGTGTGGTGAGGGTGCCAAGCAGACGAAAGCTCTGAGAAAATAAGTAGGAGACCATTTATAGTAAGGGAGGTTTACTCAAGTCCAATACTGGCTTACTGGATGGACACTTAGTATTATGGATATATGGAAAACAATTGGTGAGAAAGTACTTAAACAAGTTACACAGCAATTAAAGAGGGGAGAAAGAGACACTGGAGGGCAGATTGCTATAAGGAGTGAAAGACAGAAACGCATCCTTTTAAAACCACAATAAGAGAATGGTGGAAGTGTTGGGTAAAATTTCAAACTGGAACTCTAGTCCTTTGGTTAGAATTTCAGAAACTTCTAGGTTAATGTTTCAGTGGGAGTGAGGGGGATGGACTTCATGAACAGGGTAAAAAAATAGTAGCAAGATAAGCAGAAAGGCACTGGAATGCATCTTTAAGCAGGTATATACAGCTATAAAAAATATTGAAGCAGAATTCACAGTACTGCCACTGATGCAGTCCCACCACAGACTAAGGCACTGCACTATGTAGAAATTTACCAGTAGCGCTATATTAAATGACTTAAGTGAGGCTCAAATAAGGCAGTAGATTACAGTCCTGCCACAACTGTGAAAAAAGCTACAGATTGATTGAGGCCCCAGACTGAGTTCAGAATACAAAAAGCTACCTTTTACATGTAATTCTGCTTATGGAAATAGTACAGTATAGTCTATAAACACTGCTGAAATCTTGCTGTAATACACAGTTTTCACACAACTGCAAAGTAAGCTAGAAGACAAAGGGGGGTCTACTTCATTTCGTTGAAAACTCATTTAACTGAAAGTCAATTACCTGCGACCAAATCACTGAAAGCTCATTTCACTGAAACTCATTTCGTTGAAAGTTATATATGGCCTTTTCCCCACTGTAGTGCGATCCTGGAGTTAGTATATACAGTAAGGGGGGTGTGGAGGGCATAGCGCCCCCCACATATCATAAACGTTTTAAAGCATACAGAGGGATACTTACAGGTGCAATGAATAACTCTTTCCAGAAGACAACATATAACCAACTGACTGTAATATTCTGTTTATTGGTTGTTGTTCTCCTTAAGGATGTGCATCCAAAACTTACTCTGTCCTTATTTCCTGCTTCATCTTCACATCTTCATCCCTTTCCACTTTTGTTTATAATCTGCTGCTGGTGGTGTGTCAGTGAGCCTATGCTTCACTCTCAAATATCCTTTCATGTAATCCTAAACCAGCTTATTCTACAGAAAGAATCCACTTATCCTATTTAACTTTTGCCCTCTTCCCTTCTCAGATTCCTTCAGCTCTTTATTATAATCTACAGCTTTTCTTCTGGTTGATAAAATTATGCCCGTCTTGTGTAAATCTAATGGAGCAAAACATTTTCATAGCTTGTATCTTCCTATCCATATTCATAACCAAGAGCTTCCAGTTTCTTAATTATTGTATTATTCTTTGTTTATTGCCCTCCCAAGCATCCATAACAGAATAATTTTTAATCCATGCACCCAAATTCTTCATCTGATGTCCCCATAAATATATGGGTATTGCTGAACCAGTCCATGCATGGATACATAGTTTACTGCTTCAGCTTTTGTCTTCACTAATTTTATCTGGCAGTTGGCGCAGGAAATTACATTTATGTGCTGTAGGTTCTGTGGTACGGGGTTTGATTCCCTCAGACCTCATTTGCCTGTGATGTGGCCTTGAGCAAGTCACTTTGTAGAAGACACGTCTCTCAGGTTTCCTCTGAAAAAGGGCTGTGTGTTCAGAGGGCCTACCTGGTTAACTGGTGTTATTGTTTATTAATAATAAACATCTCGAAGAGGCTTGAAACTGTTTTAGAAATGTTTGTATTCTTGGATGGGGTCTGAAAACTGTCCTAATAGATAGATGCTATATACCTCCCCGGTTAATAAATGTTAAAATGAGGAACTTTCTGATTTCTGAAAAGATAAGTTTAGTTTAGCTGTGTAAAACCATTTTTAATTACTCATTTGTTTATTTCCATTTGTGTAAGGAGCAATCGTATTGGGCATTGTGCCTTTATTCAGTAGAAGTTCCAGGAGAGCTCCACACATATTAAACAGTGTAATGGATAACAAATCATGTCTTTGATCTCCCTGTGCTCTGGGTTCTTAGGTAGATACTAGGCTATCTGCCCTAGGGCATTTATAAGCCTAGCCAGAGTGTATTTGGCTTCTGCCTCCCTATTAGATTAGCCTACTGTGCCTCTGTAAAGTAGGTCACAGAAGGTACCCTTTTAAGATTAGTTTACTGTGCCTCTGTCTAGCAGGGACACAGGAGAGATCCCAGGGGTGAATTTGCAATTTTTCCCCATCCACGCGTCCAAATTTCGCTTGAAGAGGGTCAGCGAGGGGCTATGTCTAACATGAATTGGGATTCTCTTCCAGAGTGAGGGGAGCCTCTGGGAAATGAATCTGTCCCTCCAGCATGTCCTATTTATTTTTGTGCTGAGGTTTAGGTCCCTGGAGCGTGTAGCTCTAAGGGACTTGGATTTTTTGAGGTGGAGCATGTCCATTAATTCTGGGTTTGACATGGCTTTGTACGTCAGGCATAGATCGCCTCTGAGTAGGCGGTAAGCAACTGAGTAGAGCTGGAGTTTCTTTAGTCGAGCTGCATAGGACATCTGTTTGTAGCCCATGATCCTCTTGGCGAGGTACTTTTGGGGTCTCTCCAGTTGCTGCAGGTGTCGGGTAAGGTACATCCCAACAGGTGCATCGTATTCAATTATGGGCCTGATGGGTGACGAGTAGAGGGGCACAATGACCTCTCTTGATCTAGATGCGAACCCTTTCGTGATAAGGTGGGCTATATAGAAGGTCTTTCTAACCACTTTGGCAGCGTGATTATCAAAGGAGAGATTACTATCTACGTTGGTCCCCAAATCTCTAATTACTTCTTCCGTACTTAATGGATTACCACCTATGTGGTAATTTGTGGGCACCTTGTTTTTCCCAAAGGGGATGACTATGCACTTTTTAGCATTTAGCTTGAGGCCGTGGCTCTGGCACCAAGCATCTGTCTCTGTGAGACCCTTTTGGAGGATGCTTGTGTCAGCTGGAGATTCGATTATGGCCCCCCGTTTGCAGTCATTTGCGAACTTTGTCAGCCATAATCCCCCCGTGTTAGCCTGAACCTTAGAGAAGTATATACCGACCAAGAGAGGTCCCAGAACTGAGCCCTGTGGGATGCCCACTTGTAACTGGTTTGGATTCGGACATGGCACCTGCGATTCTGACCATGTGAGTTCTATCTCTGAGCCAGTTTGCAACCCATCTTGTGATATAGGGGTTGATATTTAAGCTGGTAAGCTTATTTATGATGCCCGAGTGGGGTATTGTGTCGATGGCTTTGGCGAGTTCCAGGTAGGCTGTGTAGACTACCTTTCCCTCATCTATGGCTTTGGTAACTGTTTCAAAGAAATCAACTAGGTTTAAGAGGCAAGATCTGCCCTTAACAAAGCTGAATTGGGTAGGGTCCAGTGTCTGGAGGCTCCCAATGTCTTTGTTTATGAGTTCCATGATAATACGCACCATAGCTTTACAGACCAGACTAGTCAGGCTTATGTGGAGATTGTTTCCAGGGTCCATTGTGGCACCACCTTTGTGGAGTGGGACCACTGTAGCTGTACGCCATTCTTTGGGTACATATCCTGTAGTAAGGCTAAGTTTGAACAGTGACTTAATGTGAGGGTTCAGTTCTTCTTGGAGCTCATGTAAGACACAGCCTGGGACACCGTCCGGTCCCATAGATGCTGTGTTTTTTGCTTTGGAGAGGGCAGCTTTCACCTGTGCATCTGTGATGTCAGGGAGGTTACATTCAGTTGGGATAGGCATTTGCTCCTTTGGGGGAAGGGGGAGTTTGCACTGAATCTGTCTGCCAGGATGTTGGCTATGTCTGTAGGTTCGGTATATTTTGTACCGTTATGCAACAATTCAGAGCATATCTGGGAGTTTCCACCATGTTCCTGACATAACTAAAGAAGGCCTTGTGATTATCTTTAGTGTCTAGGGCAATTTTTCTTTGAAACTGGCCTTTGATGATTTTAAGAGGGATCAAAGGTTCCTGGTAAAACTGGTCCGAGGTGCCCTACCCTTTTGGGATTTTGCTCTGTCATGGAGGAGCTTCCTCCTTCTGTTGTATAGCTTATTTATGGCGGGTCCACCAGACCGGTCTCCTGTTTTGGAGGAGTGAGTCTTGGTTTTATTTGGGATAGCACGATCCATGCATTCCTGCAGGTGCTCATAGAATGCATTTGTAAAGGATTCTGTGGATTGGGCTGTATTATCCTCTGGCCCAGGGGCTTTGAAGGATTCCACCTCAGTCTTGAGAAGTGCAAAGTTGGCTTTTGAGAAATTCTTTACAGTGATTTCCTTGGCTGGGGTGGGGACGGGTTATTGATGTCCAGGGAAATTTGTTTATGGTCTCATCTTACCAATGAGGGTTTACCTCTGGTGTGGAACATAGAGTCCCCATGTTGGTGATGACCAGGTCCAGTATGTTGTTCCCTCTTGTGGGAGTGGTGACCAGTTGTTCCATTGCGTTAGAGTTTATAAATTCAAGGAACTGTTGGGCGAGGGTGTTTGGGCTTGAGTAGTTTTCCCAGTCAATGTTTGGGTAGTTGAAGTCACCCAATAACATAGTGTTTGGAGAGACCTTCATATTCTCCAGTGTTCTCAGGAATGCCAAGTGGGGTTCCTGTAATGGGGAAGAGGGTGTTCTGTAGCAGGCTACAAACTGAAAGGCAGTTTTGCCCGCAGTTAGTTGCACATGGATGGTTTCCGATGCTTCGTGCAGTGCCACTAACCTGGAGGTGTAGGTATCTTTGATGAATATAGATACTCCCCCTCCTTTTGTGCTTCTGTCCGAGTTTTGGGGCCGAAACGCATGGTATGAGTTATAACCTGGTAGTGCTGGGGTGCTCTCAGGAGCCTTGAACCAGGTTTCTGTTACTGCACAGACATAGATTTTCTCCATACTGAGGAGAGTCTCGAGTGCTTGCATCTTGAGGTTTAGACTTCTGGCATTGAGTAGCATTACCTTTAGTTTTTTTATCTTTGGGTTGTCTATGGAGGTGGGTTTGTCCTTTGAGCCTTGCCTAAAAAAGTCACTATGGGGGTGGCAATAGCCTTGGCCAGTATACGAAAGCCTAAGGGTGACAGGTGCAAGCCGTCCCTAGTGAAGCAACGTGGCTTGTCGAGCATGTCATCCCAGGCTGACAGACACTGGATCCCCTTTGAATGACACCAATACTTTAGCCAATTGTTGAAACTGATCATTTTGTCTTTATACTGTGGCATCATTCTTGGTGAGGGCAAGATGCTACTCAAGGTCAGGGTCATACCAGCCTGGGCTACCTGGTCAGAGAGCTCCTCTATGTCTCTCTTCATGTAGTCCAGGGAGGTACGTCTCAGGTCATTCACACCAGGATGGACAATGACTGAGTCATACTTGTACTTGCTTTGGAGTGACCTGAGTGCTTGCGTTATGTGATGGATCCTGGCACCAGACAGGCAGCTTACAGTGACCTTCTCCTTGTTCAGTCTGGTGAGCGGGATGTCAGTGTGCTGGACAATAGTGTCCCCTATAACAAGTGTATTTGCTGTGTTGTTTGGCCTTAAGGGTTGTGACTGTGAGACACACTGATTTTGTGAGATATGTGGTTTGTGGGTATTGTTGAGGGGTGGCTGTTGCTTGGATATCTGCTTAGGAGGTCTTTGCTGTTTAGGCAGATTTTTATTTAGAGCCTCCGAGTGTTTTTGTGTGTAAGTGTTTGGTATGCAGATGCAATAGGTCTGTGTGAGACTGGATTTGTGGTGTGGGTGGTTACCTTTTCCTCCTGACTGACTGTGCCAGTCTTGGGTTGAGAGAGCTCTGCCTCCAGTTTGGCTGTGTAACTGCATCTCTCACATGTATTAGAGTTTGTTGGAAGGAGGAGAGGGTTGTCTGTGTACATAAGGCAATTGTAACATTGCCTCAAAATTCCCAGATTCACCAGCTGGACTGGATAGTAACCTTGAAACTGACCCTTGGACATACCAGATTAGTATAGGGAACTGTTTTTTTACTGATCAGATTAGGGAAGGGAACTGATTTTTCACTTGATCAGGAAGGACTAATCGGGAGTCTAATACTTATGAGAAGTCAAGGAGGGTGTACTGCTTTAGTTAGTGTTTCCTTATAAGAGCTGAGCAAGTGCAGGATTTAGAAAGAGAATAGAGTGATTACTTTGAGAGTTTGAACAGTTCTAAGGGAAAAAGTGGAGAGAGACTTTGTGGAGCCTGGAATAGTTTAAACCTGTTTAGGCGGCGCTGCCCGACGCTGCTCAGTGCGCAAAACCATGCAAAAAGAGAGTTGTAGGGTTTTAAGAGAGAGAGAGATCAAGGAGTTTAGAATTGACCCAAAATGGCCAATAAAACTTCAGCTTCTAGGTAGTAACCACTCCTCCAGGGACAGGCAGGCTGTTCAGTGTTAACCACTCTTCCACTGGTGAACACAGAGACTTCCCTTTAGCCCAAGCAAGCACTGGCCTTCTAGAAACTTCCAAACAGTTTAGAACAGCAAATCTGTAACTGAACTTTCTTAACTTTCAGAAAGTGGGGAAAAAAAGCAAGATTTTTTTTTTCTTTTTGTTGTAGTTTAAAGGTAGCAGAGATACACAAGCAGCAAAATAATCACAACAGTGCAATAAATGACCCCACACTTGAGTGCTAGGCCAAAATCATGTAAAATGCAGTTTTTAGAGAAAAAAACGATTTTAAATTAAGTGCAACACAGGAAATGCAGTAAACGGGCTCTAGATGTGTTCCAAGTACTGTTACTGTTACAGATATAAACTTTAGCAAGCCAGAAAATGCCAAAAAGTAGGTGACAAAGCAGTAAAACTTAACAAGAAATCAGAAGAAAATACTTAAAATCACAAAAGTGGCTCCTTTTCTTCTCTCAGCGTTTTCTCCCCTTGGTAGGTGCTTCAGCAACAACTAGCAAGCCTGAAAAGATGCCAAAACTACAAGGCAGCCTGGTTTTAAGAGTGTGACAGATCAAGGAGTTTACAATTGACCCAAAATGGCCAATAAAACTACAGCTTCTAGGTAGAGTAACCACTCCTCCAGGGACAGGCAGGCTGTTCAGTGTTAACCACTCCCACTGGTGAACACAGAGACTTCCCTTTAGCCCAAGCAAGCACTGGCCTTCTAGAAACTTCCAAACAGTTCAGAACAGCAAATCTGTAACTGAACTTTCTTAACTTTCAGAAAGTGGGAAAAAAACAAGATTTTTTTGTTTTTTTTTCTTTTTGTTGTTTAAAGGTAGCAGAGATACACAAGCAGCAAAATAATCACAATAGTGCAATAAATGACCCCACACTTGAGTGGTTGGTACCTTTTTTTCTGTCATCCTCTTCCGCTCATGAACTGAGGATGCAACCCCACTTCATGTTGAACTCTTCCTTTCACTGATGCTAGAGTCACACAAGCGATTAAAATGAGACACTAAGGAAAACCTTTAAAAATGGACTCCTGTCTAGTGATGAGAAACGTTCATAGATTGACACACTTCTTATAATTCCAGTCCATATTAAATAAACCACGGTAAAATATTTCTCAAAAGCCAACTTCATGCTTCTTAAGACAGAAGTGGTGAACTTCATGACACCCATGCAGATGGACAATGCAGTTATGACTACTGAATCCTACACGATTGCACTTTATAAGCACTTACACAAGTGCATGGATCATGTTATCCCAAATAGAACCAAGACGCTGTCCTCAAATAAAAGGATGCCAATCTGGTGGTCCCCTGCCATAAACTGTACAACAGAAGGAAGAAACTGTTGCAAAAGAGAGTAAAATCCCATGAGTGGAGGAGCTCCCTGGATAGCCTCAGTAAGAAGCTGCGATCCATGATAAAATCTTCCAAAGCTAGTTACGAAAACAAAATTGCCACTGATTCTAAAGACAACCACAAAGCATTCTATAGCTATGTCAAGTATCTCAATGGCAACACTCAGATCTGCTCTGAGTTACAGCACAATGGCACTAAATATACAGACCCAACTGATATTGCCAACATCCTGGCAGTTAGGTTCAGTGCTAACTTTACCCCCCTCTCACCCCCTAAAGAGCCCATCTCTATACCGGAAGAATGCAAAGTTCCTGTAATTATGGCTGCACAGGTAAAACCACACTCTCCAAAGCCAAGAACACCGCATCCTTGGGACCAGACAACATCCCAGGCTGCGTTCTACACAAACTACAGAACGAACTGGCACCCCACCTAAGTACCATTGTTAGTTATAGCCTCACATCAGGCTTTGTGCCCGCTGAATGGCGCACAGCGACGGTTATCCCACTCCACAAGGGGAGAGCCATCACGGACCCCGGGAACTACCACCCCATTAGCCTGATGAGCCTGGTCCGCAAGGCCATGGAATGTATCATCATGGAACTTATAAACAAAGATATTGGTAATCTCCAAACTCTGGACCCCACCCAGTTTGGGTTTGTAAAAGGCAGATCATGTCTTCTAAACCTGATATACTTCTTTGAAGCAGTCACCAAAGCAGAAGACGAGGGTAAGGTGGTTCACACAGCCTATCTAGATCTTGCCAAGGCTTTCGACACCCCCCCCCCCCACACTCTGGAATTATAGATAAACTCACTAAACTAGGTATAAATCCTTATGTCACAAGATGGGTTGCACACTGTGAAAGTAGCAGACTCCAAAACCGACTTCAGACCAGTGACAAGTGGAGTACCACAGGGTTCAGTCCTGGGTCCTTTCCTGTTTGGTATCTACTTCTCTGAAGTACAGGCTAAAACAGAAGGTCTCTGGTTAACAAAGTTTGCAGATGACTGCAAACTTGGAGCCATAATCGAAACTCCTAACGATGTGGACATCCTACAAAAGCGCCTCACTGAGACAGATGCCTGGTGTCAAAGTCTTGGCCTCAAGCTCAGTGCCAAAAAGTGCATTGTCATCCCCTTTGGTAAAAACTCAGTACCCATGAGCTACAACATAGGCGGTAGTATACTTAACACCGAAAGTGTGATGAGACCTTGAGACACAGGTGGACAGTAGTCTCTCCTTTGATAATCACATCGCCACAGTAGTCAGGAAATCCTTCTACGTGGCACACCTCATCACAAAAGGTTTCTCATCCAGAAAAAGAGGTCATTGTTCCCCTCTACTCATCACTCATTAGACCCATTAAAGAGTACAACGCCCCTTTTAGTATGTACCTCACAAGACATCTACAACAACTGGAAAGGCTGCAGAAGTACCTCGCAAAGAGGATTACTGGCCTCAAACAGATGCCCTACACAGACCGTCTCAAACTCCAGCTTTACTCCGTCGCATATCGCCTACTCAGAGGTGATCTCTGCCTAACATACAAAGCTATGTCAAACCCAGAGCTGTTAGACATGCTCTACTTAAAGAAGTCCCAATCCCTCCGAGCTACACGCTCTAGGGACCTAAACCTTGTCACCATAATAAACAGAACATGCTGGAGGGATAGATTCCTGTCCCAGAGACTTCCCATACTCTGGAATAAACTACCTATCTATATCAAACAAAGCTCCTCATTAGTACTCTTCAAGAAAAATCTTGATGATTGGATGGGAAATAGGAAATTCACCCTGGGGATCACTTCTGTGGCTCTGCTCGACAGTGGCACAGGAAAATAATTTTCTTGGGTGGCAAAAGCCAGGGTACCTTTTTGGCTGGGCTTGTATAGGGCTGATAGCCTAGTATCTACCTATGTGCCCTCAGTTTGGAAGAAAATGAGCTAAGAGAAGGGTTGCTTGATTTTAATAGACATAGATATATTACGATCAATAAAATCGACTGCAGAAGGTCAATAAAACCCAAAAAGTCAGAAATCTGATGATAAAACATTTTTGGGTGGCATAAGACAGGGAACCTTTTTGGCTAGGCTTATGTAGGCCCTTGGGCCGATAGCCTAGTACCTACCTATGAACTTATATGAAGATCTGTGGGTGAGTTTGCATTTAGTAAGTAAATGCACATATTTCACATTTCTGTAATCCAGCTTTTTATTTTCTCACTTTGAGCAAATATTTTAATCTAGCCAGACAGCCGTGTGTTGCATCCCAATATGAGGGGTGTCATTCTCATAACATGAAGGATCTCATCTTGATAGACTTCGCTGTTTGACACCCCCCCCCCCCATACCACAGTGCTGTGGACCATGCACCTTACTTTCAGATGCACCTCATTTTACAGCTCTCTGCCTCTTTAACAGCTGTGTGCATTGGTTGGAGTCTTGAAATGTATGCTGGAGATTCAGTCATTTATGTTCAGTGAGCAAAAGCAGCCAAAACATGCTCTAATACTGACAGAAGAAAACGGTCAGTAGTAAGAAGTGGTTACTAGCCAAGAGATAGACATCCAACAGCCCAATGACCAACATTTTACTATTGAACCAAAAAACAAAAGCAATATGATATGAAGTTCCTCCATCAGTGAAAACAAGTTCATCAAACTGCATTAAAGCTGTGATGCATTGTTTAATGTACAAGATGTTTTAATGTCAGTCTGAATGACCCCTTTGCTGTTTAATGCAACCTCCTGTCCCATTCCTCAGAGCATAAAGTACATGTTAACTAAGGGACAGTGGTGGTGAATACTGCATATATATATATATATATATATATATATATATGTGTGTGTGTGTGTGTGTGTGTGTGTGTGTGTGTGTCTGTGTGTGTCTGTGTGTGTATGTACATATATAGTGTATATGTGTGTGTGCGCGCGTATGTATTACTGAAGAAGGTTGTTTCAGTCACTAACAAATGATTAACAAGCACTGTCCGCACCACAGAATGCTAACTCTGGGGCAGGCTCTCATGCTGATGCAGGAGTGTTTGTTTTGGTCCTGCTTTTGCATTTCCTGAATGTTCTACCTCTGTGGGAATTTGGAGAGCATGCAACAAAGCTTTGTCTGACCACACCCGTGAAGATTAGGTTTAAGCTCCCTATAATTCCTTAAAATGGGGTGTATGTGAGGTGGTCACTATTTTCTTGGAAGTAGGTATTTAAGTGGATGGATTCAGATAAAAACTGCAGTGATGTTCTTTTATATTGCTTTTATTCAATGAAATATGTCTGAAGCCTCTAATATGAAATGTTCACCTTTACCACTGGAAGTTTTTTGGAATTGTAAACTTTTAATTACTGGTTTATACAGCACTGGTATGTTGCACTATTCACATGTAATTCTTAATTCTGTAATAGTGTGTATGCAGGTTACACCTGCATGGTATAGAATACAAAGGGGACAGCAAGATGATAAAAGCAAATACTTTTTCATGCTGAGAATTTTGAAACAAAACCTTTAAGACAGTCAAACATGTGGTTTAAAACTTTAATGAATTAGTGAAAGCAATTACTTACAATGTACAATTGGGAGGCGCAGTGGTCCAGCGGTTAACGTTGTCACCTCACAGAGCTTCTCCAGTTTAATTCTTGGCTGGGGGTGCCTTCTGTGTGGAGTGTGCATGTCCTCCCTGCGTTTGTGTGGGTTTCCTCTGGATACTCTGGTCTCCTCCCACATTTCAAAGATGCATGCATCTGGAGTGTTTCTCCCAGGTCCTCAGCTGAAAATCTACTTGTTCCAAGTCTGACTTTCCTGGTCAACAAATGTTAAATAATTTTCAAGTGGCTCTGTATCCGTGGTGTATTTTATGGCAAATATGTCTTGGTGAGGAATGTAGGAGTCAGTATACCAGATCAATAACCATTACTACAGCCTTTTTAATAATGCTTCTTCTCCAGCTGTGTGTAAGACTCTGGTTGGGTTTCCATTCCCACTTTATAGATTGGAGACCTAGTTTCAGGGCAAGGTAGGACTTGCAACCTTTGCCATTTCAGGAATGCTGTAAGCCGCCTTCTTTCTTCAGAGCTGAGACTGCACTGTTTGATACACTGCAATCTATATTCTGAATCTTGCTATTGTCATTATGATGAATGTAATATTGTTGTATGAGTACACTTAGTGTATATACCCTCAGTTAACAAATCTTAAATAAAATGAAAACCTTTCTAATTTCTTAATAGGTAAGTTTAGTTTAGCTGTGTAAAACCAGGAGATCTGATCTTACATACTTCACGGGTCAGACACTTCATCATATAACTGGCCTTGTATTTATTCACTGAATGTTATTTTTCGCACAATGCTTTTTACTAATGACATAAGATTGTAGCACATAGGCTTCTGTTTGTCTGCTGTTTAAACATATATTTCACATTTTTTTTGTTAGTACCTTATATTGGGCTTAGTCTTGTACAGCTTTTATTGTCTCAAATATCCATGACTCCTGCTTTGAGAAATGTCTTGAAGGAAGTGTTATGTTCATAGGAGATTACAAGGCTATCCACCCGGAAGTCATTTTAAGCCTAGCCATTTCAACCCAGTGTAATACCATAGAGGTACTTGTCAGTACCCAAGACTGCATTTAGTGATGACTGCCCATGTCCAGGAGGGTCGTGCATGCTATATTCAGTAAGAATTTACAGTGTCCCATCTACTCATCCAGATTCCTCCTGAACAGTGTTGTAGAGGTGCTGTGTTTCACAAGAATTTGGTAGCCTGTTCCAAAGGTGCGACAGTCACTGGGAGTTAAAGCTGTCCATCCAGCATCTCCTATTTAAGTTGCAGGCTATATTTAAGTCCCTGGAACGGGTAGCCCTAGACCCATTTGATTTACGGCTATGCACTAAGTTCATAGGTAGGTACTAGGCTATTGGCTCTAGGGCCTATATAAGCCTAGCCAAAAGGTACCCTGGCTTTAGTCACCCAAGAAAATTATTTTCTTTCATAATCATAAAATTAATGTCAAGCTTTACTGCCTAAGTACTTGCAGATTGCCTTCCTTTAATTATTACTTCAAAATCTATACTAATAATTTAGGTGAACAAATCTTACACAAATCCTTAATACTTGACTTCCTCTAATTGTGCTTGCCCATATTCCATTCCGGTCATCTCTACTATTTTTACCATATGCCTATGTCACAGCCTTCTTACTAAGTAGATCATCTTTTGAATTTTCACAGGATTCCAGGATGGTTTCTTTCATTCATTTGGTTTCTAAGAAATCTATACGATACGAAGTATAGTGATAGGAATTTTAGTTGGTCCGTGTAAAGCACATGCTGGAGGTCCTTGATCATCTTTGTTAGAAACGTCTGAGGTCTGTAATTGCTGTAGATGCTTAATACGGTACATACCAAATGAGGCATTGTACTCGATTATGGGCGGGATAAGTGCTGAGTGTAAGGGGGTTATAACTTCTTTTGCTCTGGAGGCGATGCCTTTACTAATAAAGTGAGCTATGTGGAAAGCTTTCCTTACAACTGTAGATATGTGTGGTTGAAGTTAAGGTCACGGTCAGATTGTGACCCCAGGTCCCTTACCACTTCATGGTTACTTAAGGTGGTGTTATTGATATGATAGTGTGAAAGGACATTATTTGTACCGAAGGGAATGATGCATTTCTTTGCATTCAGTTTGAGACTTTGACTAATACACCAGTCATTGCTTTGTGAGAGACCCTCCTGGAGTATGCTGATATCATTTTGGGATTCAATGGTTGTACAGGGCTTTGCAGTCATCTGGTCAGCCACAACACTAGTTTTGATCTGAATTCTGAGAAGTATATATCAAACAGTAGGGGGCCCAGCACTGACCCCTGTGGCACCCCGCTGGTAACAGGTCTGCTACTTGATGTGAAGTCACCCACTCTGATAGTGTGTGTTGGGTTTGTGAGCCAGTTGACAACCCATCTTACAACAAAGGGGTTTAGATTCAGTTTGCTAAGTTTATAGGTTATGCCTGAATGTGGGATTTTGTTTTTGAGGCCTTCTCAAAATACAGTCTCCAAAGTGTGTGATTTTAATTTTCCGACTAGAGAGTTCATTTTACCTTTGTTACCCTTGAGTTTAGTTTCTTTCTTGGAAAATACTTGGTGTTTCTGACCTGGACTAGAGGGGATGTCTGACTTTCTCTTTGATATGGAATCATATTTCTGCACTCTTTCATTTTCGATACTCTGTCATTGAATACTTTGTCAGTTTCCCAGAATTAGCTTCATCTGCCTTGTTTAGTCAGTCCACATAACTGCCATTTGTGTTTGCAACCAGAATTCAGAAGAGCATCACTGCTTCATTCTTAGGATGTGCACAGACTGCTCAGACAGTGTGGGCAGGATCCATTGCAAGAATGCTGATATGTCTCCTTCATTAAGGAAAACAAGGCCTTCTTGTAGCCTTCCTGTAAAAGTCTTGTCCAAGTGGCTTGCCCATTGTACTGGTTCTAGAAGTGACAAATGCAATACAACACTGACTGGCACCATCAAGGCACATTCTTTCACATCTACTGACAACTGTACTACTTAAGTTCACTCTGGATTTAAGGAAGCTTGCAATGATCAAGTGAAAGTGCTGTTAGGTTAACAGAACCCATCAGTAGGCTTTGTTAAATGGTAAGGGAGGTTATTGGTTATTGTTCTGGCAGTTTAAAAGTGTTTTAAGTTGGGTAATAGGTCTTAGTAGACAGTCTAATTACCAGGCCAAAGGGCAAGTGATTTTCTAAAACAATATAGTGATGTTTGTGGACCAGAAAATGTCTGTAAACCATTTTGTAAAATTCAGTCTAGTAACCACTCATGTAAAATAGATTGAGTTTATTCATAAAAAAAGACAGAGGATTGGTCATTTAACAAAATTTAGCAACACATACAGTTTCCAAGTGTTGGACACCTAGGACTACCAATCACTACTTGTGAGCATCCAAGTGCAGATGAGGATGGATCTAACATCATATGTGAGAACAGCCTTCATGCAAATGAGGATGGGTTCAACATTGTATGAGATGTCTTCATTTTGAGCAGTTGAAAGGGCAGTCAGGTGAAACTGGGCTGTCCCGCAGTGTAATACTCCCCTTCTGTAACAGTATTTATAGTCGAATCATGGTCATAGAAAGTTTGTGGTAGAACTGGATCTGAACAAGTATACAAGGATGAAAGCACTTATTTCAATTGCAAGTATAAAAGGAGTGACTTGGAGTTAGCCTCTCTTATGAAGGATAATTATTTGGGAACTGGATTTATTTTGCTTTTAGAAATTAAATTATTTTGGTTGAAGGGACTGTGTTGGAATTTCAGTTTGTCCTCATGCATTCTCCTTGTATATATGCCAGGTTGGATTAGGGATACTGGAGTCCCCACATGCTGGTGACCTTTGATCCTCAACAGCCTAAGGGCAGTTGCTCCAATAAGGCATAAAATTGTCCACAGCTGGTCCCATTACTAGTGTCTACTTCAGTCACACCTGTAGAATTCCCTCTGGAGGCTCAGAGCTGCATCTCTGGTGAAGTAGAGTTGTCCACAGTTGGTGTCAGTGTTTTTTCTGCTTCATCCCAGCCCATGAAACACTGGGTCTATATTAGATTCTCGAAAGCCGACAATGTCGAATCTGACATTGTCGACACGAGAATAGCGAAACTGCCTAACATCGAACAAGCAAACGGAAATCTCCGTAAGGTGAGATTTCCATTTACATCAATGTAGTGCAGTCTCTGAGTTGGTATGTTTAAGTAGCGGGGGTTGTGGGGGGGGCAGGGGGCTTGCCCCCTGCCTACACAGTTTAGTTTTTTTTTTTTTTTTGTTTCTGAACATTCGATGTTTTAACAGTTCGATCACTAAAGGTCGACCTTTAGTGATTAGAACTGTTAAATATTCCATGTTCTAATATAGACCCTGAAACACTTCATGTGGCTGAAAGTGTGAATGTGGTTTTTCAGATCAGCAGTCATCACTGATGCTAACTACGGTGTCATTGCTAGACATGGTCTTAAGGCATTTGCAAGTGGTGAAAAGGTGGTGCCAGCCAATGGAGAATATTAACATTCCTGTTATTTATTAATAAGATAATTGGATACACCCAGAAAGCAGTAATGTTTATGCAGGCTTATTTAAAAAAAAAGATAAAAACAGCTGCAATGACTGCAGAAGTAGTAGCCCTGCACCCTCTGCGGCACATGGGTTAAAGACAAGTCTGCAGGATGTTCAACCCACAGACATCTGCCCTGGCCATCTTTAACTAAAATTGCTTTGCTGAATAATATGTTATGACCTGACAGTTTATGCACTCCCCTCGTAGGGAGCCCTTCACTGCTGTTGCTGCTTCACCCTGACCGGATGTCAGAGTTGGAGGTCAAGACGGCAAAGGAGATTACCTTTTCTGTCCAGCTTTTACTCTCTCTTGTAGGGTATGATGCAGATGAGAAGCAATCTTATTGAGCTGGCTCTTCCATGAAAGTGGTTCCCTTTAGGAGGAAACCCTATGTTTAGTGAAAGAACATTTTAAGTGGGGAACCAAATAACTGTCAGAGATGTGAAAAGTGTCAAGAATTGTTGAGCATTGAGAATTTGAGTGAAAAGTATCCCTCTAGCTTTCCAGGCACTGTAAGATGCATCTGAAAGAACTTCCATTGAGCTGCTTCCAACCTCTGCCCCCTAGAAAGCCACGTAGATGTCACAGGGTTGAGGATGTGTTCTAATATCTGTATAAGAGCCCAGTAGCTGGCCCTGCTGTTCATATTACTATATGCTGTGAGAGATTCCAGACAGGATTACAGTATAAGCACTCCTCCAAAGGATGAGGAAAGTAGAGTTCTAGACGATGTCCGGGAAAAAGTGTACATTTCATCTGCCAGGCACATATGCTTCAGTACCAAGCTAATATCCTTAGGAAATTGGGAATAACTGAAGTACCCAGTGAGGTACTTGAAGATAAACAGTGCAGGTGACCCTTTATATGTGTATTAAAGTTGGTAGGTACACCATACAATAAGGCTGTAATGCCAGTGAAGCCTGTACTAGGGGAGTTGTCTCAATGCAATATTTAGACATTTTGCATTTAATCATTACTGGGGAGATGTCAGAGGGATTTT